>NC_060268.1:13887373-13974600 GCF_021613505.1 Equus quagga | reverse complement strand
ATTTTAAAATTGTGTATATGCTTGTATCTAAGTATATGTATTTTAAAATTTTGATTATGCACATAATTGTTACCTATATAAAAGGACTGATGCCTTCTGTAATATAGTCCGAACTCAAAATTATCTGGACTAGTTTTTCGGATGTCAAATTTTAAAAAAGGAAAAGGATAGTATAGTGTGTGAGGGTACAAGAAAATGGACAATTTCATACATTGTTGCTGGATATTTGTTGGTAAATTTTGGTGTGAAGTTTTGCAGTGTGAAGGAAGAGCTTTCCAAATGATTATATTTTTGGCCTCTTTATCCTACCTTTAGGAATTTAAGCATTTGGGAAATATGCTTAATATTTCAATATAGTAAATGGCAGAAACAACAGGATAGAGAAAGTACAACAATGTTGTAAAGGATGTACATACTTAAGGAAATACACTAAGATGTTAATAAGTATCTGTGAGCGGTGGAAAACTGAGTGACAAATTTTCTTTATAATTTTCTCCGTTTTTTAAGTGTTGTACAATAAATAAGCACTACTTTTATAATCTAAAAATAAGTTGTTTGAAAACAAAAATAAAAGATAGCAGGTCTTGGGGCCAGCCCGGTGGCACAGCAGTTAAGTTTGCATGTTCCGCTTCGGCAGCCTGGGGTTCACCAGTTCAGATCCCGGGTGCAGACATGGCACCGCTTGGCAAGCCATGCTGTGGTAGGCATCCCACATATAAAGTGGAGGAAGATGGGCATGGATGTTAGTTCAGGGCCAGCCTTCCTCAGCAAAAAGAGGAGGATTGGTGGCAGATGTTAGCTCAGGGCTAATCTTCCAAAAAAAAAGCAGGTCTTAATAGTTCCCTATTAAGGAAGAGGTAGATACTTAATTATTCAGGAAGAAATGATACTTAAATTTTTGGAGAAAAAAAATGAATCAACTTGAGTTTGCACCATAAACTGGAAGTTTTCAGGACCCAAGATCTTGTCTCAATTCTCCTATTACTGGAGGGTTCCATGTAGGCTCTTGAGCCACCTGTCCTTTTGATTTGGTAAGGTCAGTGTCTAACAAAGGGCCCTATAAATTCAGTCTGTATTATTATGTGTGATAGTGACAGATGTTCTTCAGGAATCCTTATCCAGTGCCTCAGCCCCGGAGCAGGTGTGACTTTTTAGTTGTCACAGCCTGGATGTTAGCAATTATTCTCTCTAGAGACAACCCTGGGAGAATTGGTCCATTGAGAAATACATGTTCTCCTCCAAAAGCATGCTCAGTTCTTTCCTAAGTAGTTTCTTGGCCCTAACATTTACCATGTGTTATAGAAATTGGTTCCATTCCCTGTATTTCTGCACTGTCCCGTTTGCTGTAAAAATCATGAGGTAAACACTGAGGTTAGGGCATATTAAACAGAGCCCTAAAGTACCCTTATAAGAGATGCCTCCTGCTCTGAATATAGAAGATATATAGCAGATCTGATGAGGGAGAATACACAGCATTTTCTTAGTTGCATGTATTTGTTCATTGGACATTCATCCTTGTGTAAGCAGAGACTAAGGAGTGAGCTTGTTTGTGTGTCTTTTCAGGACACGATCACAGAAATTGGCACACGTACTTTTCATGGTAAGGCTGTGTTATATGTCTCCTCCTCTCTGCTTTAGCCCATCTGCCCAGTCTTATATTCTTTTTTTTTTAATATTTAAAATATACAACTTTATTTTTAAAATTAATTTGAATAAAAAGAAGTTGCTTACACAGACAGTGACCACTCAAAATGAGTTTGAAAACCCCCAGGTAAAAAATTTTCCCTCTCAACCAGGAAGAAAAGAAAATAACAATAAAACTGACAACCTCATCGGCTTCAGATAACAGAAAAGGAAGATACTCCCATTTCACCAATAGAGAAGAAAGACTTGTTTTCTGTCTTACAGATAGCCTTGTATTTGCTTTTTTAATGCCCTTGTTATCATTAATATGTATCAGCTAAGAAGATTATGGACAAGTTTATCTTTTTCTCCCCTCCCCAGAACCAATATTAAAACATTTATTAATGTATTTGCTTGATTGCAGGCTCTGTCCTGTGTTTTCTTTTGATAAAAATATTGGTACAAAGAAGCGTGTTTGTCGTACTGATTTCATCCACAGAGGCAAACTGTAATCTATGTGGCAAGCTTCACAGAAGTATTCTATGGAATTACAACAGCGAGATTAACTATGGAGGTGGGCACTGTGGACTGCGTTCCGCCAGTGGTGCTGGCCAACCAAATATACGCTGAGCTTGTCTTACATTATATGGTCTAATCCCTTTTTAATTCTTAAAGAAACAAAAAACTCATCTTGCTGCTTATTGGTTACTTATTTTCCCACCATTAAGAGTTCATTTGATATGCCTATACTTATCCTGCTTAATTCTTTTGTTTTTTGGTGAGGAAGAGTGTCCCTGAGCTAACATCTGTTGCCAGGCTTCCTCTTTTTCCTTGAGGAAGATTGTCGCTGAGCTAACTTCTGTGCCAATCTTCCTCTAATTTATTTGGGATGCCATCACAGCATGGCTTGACAAGCAGTGCTAGGTCTGCACCTGGGATCTGAACCTGGAACCCCAGGCCACTGAAGTGGAGCATGTGAACTTAACCACTACGCCACCAGGCCGGCCCCCATCCTGCTTAATTTTTCTGAACCTTAATTTCCCCACTATACCATAAGTGTGTTGTACCATGTGATCTGTTAAGATCCCTTTCTGTTGACTGCACACTCTCACTGATGTCCTTATGAACGTTGAAGACAAAAAAGCAGCAAAACAGGAGAAAGGCAGGCTCTGGATTATCAACTCATAAATCGAGACCGTGACTTACCAACCCCATTTCAGTGGCTGCTACTTTTTTTTGTTATTCCATGGCTGAAGGTGGTCGTAGTTATATGGGTGAATGTAAAATGTCTTTGTGGAATTCCATCTATAAAGCTTTTAACTTTTTTTATTGGATTGTAGTTCGTTAGCATATTCTATGCCTCCACGTATTTGACTACTTCATTCTGGCCTAAATTTGTAGAACAAGTTTAGGTGTGAATGTTGCTAACCTGACTTCTTGTTGCAGACAAAACTTAACTGGGGCCCCTACTTATGGTTTTACATGCTTCGTGCGGCCACATCAACCCTCTCAGGTATTACTTTTCTGTTTGAATACTGTATAACTACTATAATGTGCTCCAAGAACAGGAGCTTTGCCAAAGGGGGGCGTGTCTCAAAAAGGAAGGAGGAAAAATAGAGAGTTAGCCACTCTCAGCAGCTAGCTAGCTTTGGAGATATTAATCTAACTGTACTTTACTTAAAACATTCTCCAGCTTCTGGTTGTGTTTTTTTAAAAAAAAGGAATGACAAATGGCTATATTAATTTAGATATGATTTTCATGTTCTTGAGCTCTTTTTATTAGCAACTATTTTGCTATTTTGTCATTTGGTTCCCTACTAATCTTGTTCTCATTCTGTTTGACTGCTTATGCTAAAGCCTGTAGTTAGAATTCATTTATGTTTTGTTTCATTAATATTTCATTTCTTAAATTGAGATATAACTAAGTCCTATTTGAAGGAAATGAGTTATCAACTTAGGACTTAATCATAATAACTTTATAGTTTCTAAATCATAAAGTTTTCCTCTGCTTACAATTTTAACTCTCTCATAGCTTCTATCACTTTCTTTTTATTGGATCTAATTTTGAATAGTAAATTCACTCACCAAACATTTACTGAGCACTCAATATATCCTGGACAGTCTGGTGTAATGAAAAGAACATGAGCTTTATATTCAGACCTGGATTTGATTTTGGGTTTGCTTTGTCAACTTGGGCAAGTTCTTCAACCTGAGTCTAACCTTTCACAGTGCCTGGCACGTGGCAGGCACTTAGTAAATGTTGTAGTACAAGCCATTCCTCTCCTCCAGCCCAATGGTATCCCAACCCTCTAAGAGTGTATATTTTTTTTGAAGAAATAGACATGTAACCGATAATTCTAACACCTGGAGATATGTTACAATAAGAAGTGTGAGCAGAGTGCTATTGGGAGCGCACAAGGAGCCACAGTCCTTCTTGGGGAAATCAAGGAGGATATAAAGAGGAGATGTACTGAATGTTCATAATCTCTCTGAGGGCAGGGACTGTAACTTTTGTATTTCTGCAGTGCCTTGCACATAGAAAGTGCTCAAGAAATGTTTATGGAATTGTGTAAGCCATTTAACTTTTGTATCTTTAGTGTGTGACTTTCTTGGAGAGAAGATTGCATCTGTTTTGGGCATCAGCACCCCAAAATACCAGTATGCCATTGATGAGTATTACCGGATGAAGAAGGAGGTGTGTCTCCTTTTTACATTTTCCTGATTCAGTTTGGTTTGCTGTGGACCTGACGGGTTACGTAACGAACACATCTATCCTCTAGCTGCCTAAAAGGTGGCTCCCTTATACCGGGCATTTCATTATACAGCCATTAATTTCTTTATCAAATCAGTATACATTTTAGAGTTTTTTAATACTGACATTTCCCTAGGCTCTAAGTGCAAAACCCAGCTAGATTTCATTGTGCTAGGTGCAATGTAAGGTGCCTTGTATATATTAACTTATTTAACCTTTACACAGCTGTCTTTAGATGATTATTCCAATTTTAAGATGAGGAAACAAGACCTAGTCTCTGTATTTATGACACATAGACAGGGTGTAGGAGAAGGGGAGTGGGTTTGATGCACAGAAAATGACATGTACTAGAAACGTGTAAGGGCCAGTTGTTCAGGCACAAAGACGTGAGGCGATTCTGTCTGCAGATGTTGTGAGGTCTTAGGGTGAGGTGACGAGTTTAGCCTTGAAGAGTGAAAAAGCTTGAGTTCTTAAGAGCATGGGATCAAGAACCAAAGGATCAGAATTCAAATTCTAGTTCTGCCACTTCCCACTCTGTAACCTCAGGGAGGGAAGGTACTTAACCTCTGTAAGCCTCAGCTCCCTCATCTTTATAATGAGGATAATTGCAGCAGAGAAGCCATGCTCACAGTTGCTCTAAGGGTTAAATGAGTTAATATGTAAAATGCTCAGAACAGCACCTAGTGAATTTGAGGGAGCATGAAATAAATATTAGAATCTTTTATTATTCTCCTTCAAGCAAATGAGGAAGGCAATTCAGGTAAATGCCTGAAGATACGTTTGTTTGGGGAAATGGCAAAAAATAGGGCTTTATTGTCACTGGAGCATAGAGTACAACGGGGGAGTGGCTGGAGATGAATCTGGAAAGGTCAACTAACTTTATATTTGTTATGTGGCCTCAAAAATGTTTTATGGACGGATGAGTGTTTTTAACACTACTGGCTTTGTTTAGAGCCATGTTATCTCATCTGGACTATTGTAATAGTCTCCTAAATGGTCTCTTTCTCGTTCACTCTCAAGCAAGCTCTAGATTAATCTTCCTGACAGGTTACTCACCCTGTAACAACTAGTCATACTGCAGGGTCCAATACAAATGCTACCTCCTCCATGAATGTAGTAGGTCTGGAACTAGAAGTTATTTACTTTTTCTAAATCTCTGTAGTGCTCATTCCTTTCTGTCTTGATACTGTTTTTACATGTCTTAACTTCCCTCCTAGATTATAAATTTCCTTGAGGGCAGGGCCTGCCTTATCTGTATACTAGGTACTTATGGGAACCCGAGCGTGCTATAGCATTTAGTGAATACATCACCCTATTCCACTGAATAGGCTGATACCCTGTAACTGAAGTTATGTAGTATTAGCTGATTTTTTATTCAGATAAGACTTAATCTGAAAAGATATAGCCCCTTTTCAAAGTTAATTCAGGTCTCATTTAAGCTAAGCAGTGCTGTAATATGTTTTAAAAATAACTTCTTTCCTTAAAATGTCATACAATAGTTTTCATTTCAATTTGGGAACAGAAGAAAGGGAATTATGTCTTGTCTTAATTAGACCAAACTGAATTGGACATGACACTTAATGTGTTTTGTTTTTTAAATTGAGGTCATATTGGTTTGTAACATTATATAAGTTTCAGGAGAACTAATGTTTTGATTAGGAAAAAACACAAGCAGCTGAAAGTCAGGGAACAAATACTGTTCCTTTTGGACACTTTTCAACTATTCTTGATATATCCTCTTTTTAGGAAGAAGAAGAAGAAGAA
This sequence comes from Equus quagga, assembly GCF_021613505.1. Taxonomy (NCBI): domain Eukaryota; kingdom Metazoa; phylum Chordata; class Mammalia; order Perissodactyla; family Equidae; genus Equus; species Equus quagga. The sequence goes on along the minus strand of NC_060268.1, from coordinate 13,968,461 downwards.
GAAAACAGGATGTCTGAAGAAGCAGAAAGACAATACCAACAGAATAAGCTGCAGGCTGATTCCATTGTTCAGACAGAGCAACCAGAAACAGTAGTATCCAGTTCATTTGTGAATCTCAATTTTGAAATGGAGGGAGATTGTGAAGTAATTAAGGAAAGCAAAGAAAATCCAGTCTCTGTCCCACCGTAGAAGGAAATGACTGTCAACCTTCAAAATCTAAGGTGGCTTTCCTACCAGGGTTTTTCACACTCTCTATTCAGTGGGACTTAATGCAGTTATTTATATTTTAAATTATTAAGTTATCTGGAAAGGGAAACGTGTTTCTTCATTCTTAGGCTCTGTGTAGCAAGAGCCATATCTGAAATGTGGATATTTGTACTATTCTTTTACTGTGTGTCAAATTAGTGCTTTGGTTTTAAAATGATCTTTTAAAAAAGTTAAGGACATTCTAGAGCCCTAACCACCAATTAAGGAGTTAAATTATCAATCTTGTCTTTTATTTCTGTTTGTGAGGGAAAAAAATAGGTAAGTTGCTGATTAAGGCTGATTAGAGCTGATATTCCTAGTCTCTGATTAAAATGAGGATTTTTTTCCCCTAGATTTTCTCATGTTATGTCTCACATTTATATAGCTACCCATTAATTTCATACTAAGGATGGTTCACTTGAGTGTGTAATAAAAGGAGCAAGATAAAAGCACATTGAACTTTCTTTCCTTGAGAATAACTTTGTTTTATGGAAAAGTGATTGAGTTTATAAAAACACCAAATATTAAGATGGGTTTCCATTTTTTAAAGCAGGTTAATCTGAGATTCTTTTTCAGTAGTTATTCAAATTAAATAACTAGCTTTGAACATAATGTTAAAAACCCTAGTTATGGAATGAATTTATTAATATATTTATATTCAAGTGGTAATACCTAGTGATTATCCACATGGCATCCTGGTTGTCACTCCCTCAGCCCTGAATTCCTCCTATGGCCCAAGCAGTTGCGGGGATGGGAGTGGGGCTGGGGGACAGTGAAGACTTAACCCTCCAGGGCTCACTGTTAAATATTGTACAAGGTGCAGTGGTAGCATAATGAAGTTACCTGTCATTCCCCACTTCAAAGTAACAACAGTAAAGTGGACAGTTTACTTGACCCAGGTTGACCATCTCTCTACCCACTGTGCTATTAGCAAACCTTACAAAAGTATAATATGTAACTAATTTTGAAAATATTCCTAAATACGTATTCAGAATCTTATATCTGTATGACTTTGATTTGTACTAAATGTGGGTAAGGAAAAATGTATGGAGTATTTCAGATAGGCTGCTCTTAAAAGCATATTCACAAACTTTTAGCTTTTAGAGATTAATGGTGGTTTGGTTGTTAATAGCCTTCTAAACAGCATTAACCTTTCAATCTCAAATATATTTATATAAAATAAGGCTTCAAAGAAACTTACAATATAGGTACAGTGGGCCTGTTAATGGAAATCTATTATCAATGAATATGAACATCTGGCCACTAAGTTCTTCAGCTGAAATTTGAAGGATTAGGAAAGATAATTTCTTCATTAGGAATCTTCAGTTACATGGATTCATGGTATGGTGGTTCATGGCATGTGATGGGCATTAGTCATGGGTATAAACTCTACAAAATTTAGTGCTTAAAGGATTAATCTTCAGATTATGTATAATTTATGTCACCATAAATTATAGTTTATCAATAGCTCAAAGCATGCTAACCTGACGTTTTAACTTCGTTTGAGATAGTACCTCCAACTCAGATATTTGATTATCTGTGAAGGCATGCATATCTAAAGGTGATCTGAGTCTTTTCCCCTGGAAGCACGAGATCTAAGAGTTTACTTAGTAACTTTTGTGATTGTAGTAGAAGGAGGGTAATGACTTATGAAGGTTTTACGTTTCTTGAATTTTACTTTGTCTACTTGTCCAACAGTGGCCAGTTTGTAATGTTCATATAGTTATTTACTGTGCCTTAAATTTTTATAATTTTTATTTATGCAAACTATAAAACTTCCCATAAATGCATTAAATGGTTTTGTCTTATTTTTAAGCCTCTTTCCCTTTTTCTTCCTTTTCAACCCTTTTAATAATTACTGTTCCCTCTGCATCATAGTTCATGATATTCTACCCTCTTCTAATCTTTCATCTCCTAAAAACTAAACATAACAGTACAATTGAGAACCTTTAAGCTGAATTAAAATTCTCTAACAAAAGTCCTTAACAAAATGAAGTTTTGTAAAATGTCACCCTGGTACTGGTTAATAAAGACACATTTTTTTATACTAATGATTTTAATTAAAGTAAAATACTAACTTGAATACTTTTTATTGAAACAGCCTGTTAAAAGAAATACCATGTCCAAATAGACGAATGTCATAAATATTCCAAGAAAACTTCCTTTATTTCTAGAGATTATATGGATTTAAAGTGGACTCCTACCCTCACCAAATCACACTTTCCATATTTGAGCTAAGTGAAACCAGAATTACTACTTCCTAATTTGGTCCTATTGCTTCCAAAACTCCAATAAACCAGCACACTTGCTGTGTTCAGTAGGCATATGAACTGTTTTATTTAGACCATTTCTAGGGATTCTGCTTCAAAAGGTTTTACATGCAGCATTCAAGTTTATCTTAATGAATACAGTCTAGTCTTTGAGAGGTCATGTCTCATCGAGGTCTGTAGAGTTTTCATTGTCATTTGCAACAAGGGCTTCTCTGTTCTCATAAGTCCAGAAGCCATTCAGATCAATTAGAATGGTGGTGACTGTGTCTCCTTGATTACTGTTGATTAAATCCTGAAGAGAGATTTTCAAAGGATCCTTTGGTTTTACCATGTCAAAGATTTCATCCTTTGAGAGAGGAAAAAATACAATGAAATATAGTATCTGGTTCACTTAATTTCTGTCACACAGCGATCTACAATTCAGGGCAGACACTTGAGCTTATGTGAAATTTTTTGTTCCAACTTTTGCTTTGCCATTTAACAGACAGCAGTCTCCTTTTCTCTATGTACAAGCACAGAATTTTATTGGAAGATTCCTTAGGTATGTGATAGCTACCCCTCATTTATAGAAGAAACAGGCTCAGAGTTTAATCCAAGCTACATAGCTAATTAGTGGCAAAACTATCTAACACAGTGTTCTTTGAATAACTACGTATACTTTTCTGTTGTCTTCTAATTGGTGGTAAAGCAAGGCCTTGATTTAAGTGCACACTCAGCTCAAAGGAAAAACTTAAATGCTTCAGAGCTAAGACAGTGACAAAGCTTCATTTCCAAAATTGATGTCAACCTTTTACTCTGGACTGTGGGGTGGGGGCTTAAGTATTAAAGAATTAGTCATCCAGAATGACACTAAATTGTGCTAAAATTTACTGGAATAGATGAAAGAATCTCTTCTACATTATGAAGTGTACTGTATGAATACTTACATGGAATTAGTACATGTTTTCTAATCTTTTTGTAGTAAAATTACTCCGAGTATAACATGTAAGGAGGCAAATTACATTTTTAAAAGATTAGAACAATTCAGGTAAATGAAATGTGTGAACTTTTATTCTTGTATGTTTGTGAAATTTCCTTTTCTAGGTTAGTGGCAACTTAAAATTACTAATTCTTAAGTTGCCTGTTGCATAGTTTCAAATTTGTCTCATTTCTATTAAACTAAAATAGCCCTTTATCTTATACTCGGTTAAGATTAGATGGGTTATTTTATTACATTACTCAACCTAAACTTGAATTGGTACTGGATACCCAATGTTTTTCATAGCTGGTGAATGTCTGATTACTAAAATGCTAAACAGCAGCATATATTTCAAATAGTGGTAGTTTTCATATTGTAGGACCAATGTCTCCTTAACCAATACCAAAGCAAGCAAGCCCTTTGAAGTAGCAGACTGAAAAAGTGCCTGAACCTAAATAGTTCCCAAGTTAAAAACTCAGTTTACAGTGGAATAGACTGCCAAAGGATGCAGGCTATATTGATTCTCTTAATTTTCACTCAAAATGAATGAATGCTTCCAATGAGAACACAAGGCTGACAATGCTAAAATCATAAACTACACAAATTAGTCCTAGTCTCAGTTTCTAATGATTTAAATATCAATTCAGAATAAATAACAGCAAATATTTGATTTGGTTCAGTACTTCATTGTTCATAAGTTGCTTTCATAGAAAATTTCATTTAATATAAGTGATTATCTGATGTTATGCAAATTCAAGGAAAAAGTAACCTTGACGTCTTGAAATGAGACAGGATCTTGTCCATGGATTTTCATTAGTTCCTGTATGGCCTGTATTTAGTAGAAATAAATCTGTAAATAAAAAATAAAATATACAACAGCCCCCTCTTCTGTCCCACAGCCCCTTTCTAGTTCCACTTCCTTTCCTATCAGACCACAAGCCTCACTGTTTCAACTGCTCTTGCCAATATTCTCAACTTCCTTGACCATGTTTCACATCCATTCAGTAGAACCTAAACACTGGATTAGTGTAACCATCAACCTTTCTAGACCTACTTTAGTTATTAAGAACTTCAGGAAGAAAGTATACAAGACTACAGATTATTGCTGCTACGGAGGAATCGTCTCTACCTCAGGTGGGCCTTTAACGTGGCCTAGCAATTATTCTCTTACGACTTGTTCCTCTCATTTTCCAGAAACGCTGTTCATACCTTCACCATCTTTAAGACATTCACTCCACCACCTCCCCTCCGACCCTACACTTGGCCTTCTACCTGACAGAAAAAAAATAGAGGTAAACTACCCCTGAACTCTTTTATAAGCTTTAACGAAAACTACTGACTGAAGAAACTACTGTGATCCAGCTGGACTAATAAATATTTTAGCTGAGAGTCATTCAGTGGAAAATGTGAAGCTTTTATAAAATTCTTGGTAAATAGTCAACTAAATATGTTCCAAGTACCTCCTCTGTGTGTGCTGCCACTGATGGAGTGCACAGGGAATGTCTCTGAAGTAGATGAGAATCTCTGAGTACACTCAGCTAGTAGAGCAGTGGACCTGGATAGCATGACCTAGAGTGCACCATCCAGGCCCAGCTTGATCACTAGGATGGTGATGTACAAAGGCTCTATGAACGGCCCAGGATTGCAGGGCTCAGCACCAGTAACTTCTTACCTTAGTCCATACAACCAAGCCTAAATAACTTTGGTAAAGTAAATGTGTATTTGAAATATTTTCAATGTATTTAATAAATAAAATTTAGTATGGTAGGAGTAGAAGATACTATAAAGCAACCTTTTTAAGAGGGGTTAAGTGTTTAATTTCAAAAGATATATTTACTGTTTTCCTGAAACTGAATTTTCATTTAATAGGTCTGTCTACAGTGGGGGCATTCCTATGATGGGGTGGTGTTATCTTAATACCCAGGATTCATGGGTTTGGATCCCCAGTGAGGACCTACACACAGCTCATCAAGCCATGCAGTGGTGGTGTCCCACATACTGAAGAGGGAAAGATGGCACAGATGTTAGCTCAGGGACAATCTTCCTTAAGCAAAAAGAAGAAGATTAGCAATGGATGTTAGCTCAGGGCCAGTCTTCCTCATAAAAAAAAAATATATATATATATATATAAAAAACACAAATCTAAAAACATACTTGATTTCCATCTGAAATCTGTTATGTAAACCCTTTTGTTAAATTTAAATATCACAAGTTAGATAAAATTGTCACTGAGTAAACCAAATGGTATAACATAATTTAAGGAACAATGACTCATTTACACATAAGACTTACCCTAAAGAAATAATTAAGGGAAAAGACATTCAGATAGCCTTTGTTCTCAATATCAAGCAATTTGAAGATATACTGCAGAGCTGCAGGCTCTTTTCGGTTTTCTAACGCAAGGACAAAGTCCAGGTAGGTCTTATAGTCCTATAGGGAAAAAGGTGACTTGCATTAGAGACCTTATTTGGAATTAACTTATCAAGTAACTATCTGATGATAAGCTATTTTGCAGTCAAAGGTGGCAATTTATTTTAACATGAAATGAGATCCATTTGTATACATAACACTGGTTTTCAGGAATTCTATGTAGCATTTCATCTGCACAGGACAGTTTTGGAGACTTGGCTCATTTGCTGAGGAGCAAGATTTGCTGTGCGTTTAAACCATAATTTTCTTTCGCTTTGTTTTTGAAATGGACAGGACAGTGATTAAGCTATTGTACATTGCCAGTAAATTTATATCTTCATTTCACTGTGGTCATTTTGAAAAACAACTTTATCTGGAATGAAGAGAACAGTACATTTACCTAGCTGTTTTGAAATATTGTTTAAAAATTTTAAATCAGATGATTTCCAATAAGAAGTCACCTTAAAACTGCCAGATACTCTACAGTGAACTGCCATTGTTCTCATCCATAAAAAAGGCAAGAGTACAAAGAAGGCTAGAAAGACACGAAGGGAACAAAGCTTTCTTTCCGGAAAAGGGATGGTCACAGATTACTTTTTTTTTTGCATGGTGAAAAGTAGTAAAACACTTGGGAGATTCTTCTCACTTAGAAAAAAATTTTATACTCTTGGAACAGATGTGTTTAGGCTCAGATTAAGAATTCCTTTCCGCATAAATTGCAGTATAAAGAGCTGGAGAGATGCAGCCTCATCGTGGTCTAACTCCAGCACAGCTGTAGCCTCTAACTTTCTTTATTCCCCAGAAGTCGTTAGTAACCACAAGCTCCGCACTGGCCACTGGCAGACAGCTGTGCAGTCATGCGGCAGTTTCTGTGCCTCTTTCCTCTTTTCCTTTGCAGCTGGCTAACAATAGTATTACTCAGAAAACCAGTTAAAGCTAAATCATAAAACCTAAAACTCTGATTCTCTTCTGACAATATGACCATCACTGGTTTGGGAAATTTATGAGATCCTTAACACATGTTTTTAATACAAAGAATGGTGATTTTAAAATGCTGTTTAGAATTTTCTTCTTAAGTATTTTGCATTGTTGTGATAAAAGGACAGGTGCAGGTTAGTCAATCTTTAGCTACTAATATAGCCACTTATAGACAGTAAGACAACCTGATTCTTAGATTTCAATTATGGCATGTGTGGTACTATCTGGCCTGGTAATTTAATGAATGAATCATTTATAGTCATGTGGCACATAACGACAGACTGCATATGGGACGGTGGTGCCATAAGATTAGTACCATATAGCCTAGGTGTGTAGTAGGCTATACCATGTATGTTTGTGTAAGTACACTCTATGATGTCTACACCACAAAATTGCCTAATGATGCATTTTGCAGAACATGTCCCCATCATTAAGCAATGAATGATTGCATATGAAAACAGTCAACAGGATTTGCTAGTTTTTCAGGTTTTTTTTCTTTCTAGTCCATGCTCCTCTACAATAGGTGCACTGACAATGAAGTGAACAAAATATTAAAATCTTCTATTTGGCCTGAGTTCCTAAGGGAAGAAATGTTTTTAAACAAATTTACCTTAAGATCAAAGGTTCCAAATCTCAAGTAATTTAATCAGTTCACACCTTTTAAAGATACTGTTACACACTGATATAAAAATAATGCTGTATCACAGCAAGAAAAAGGCTTTTGGAAATTGTCAGAGCCTAAATTTTTAAAACTTATCCGAGATTTAAACTACTACCATTTCTCCATCATAAGTGAGACACTCCTGGAAAACACGGTCTAAGAAGACATTGGTCATGGTGGCTGTTCCATAGCGGGAGAGTTCTTCTTTACTGAGCATGCCATTGTGATCCTTATCGAGATTCAAATACTGGCCTTGGGAATAAAGATGATAAAAGACACGTATGACCAAAATAAAATTCTAATAAAAAGAGAAAAGAATAAACACTAACAAAAAGTTCAAATTGGTTAGTATCTTGATTTTCAAACAAATCACGTTGTAGTTAGGGTAGTACCCTAACATCAGCTGTCCCTGTGACCTCGGTCATAACAAGTGTTAAGCCAGAACTGCTCACAGAAAACCCATCACGAAGGTCATGGCCTTTGGGCTATCTCACTTTCATCATCATTTGTTTTCAGTTTGCAACTTTTAGGACTTTCCTAGGTTTCTAAATTAGATGGAGGTGGGGAGCAACAAAAACCACTGAAATGCTGGCACTTGAAAGCAGAAGGCAAAGATCCCAAAATGAGTCAGAAGACCACCCAACAGAGTAATGTAACAGATTAACGAAATTCCAGAAAAGAACAAACCAGGCCCTAGAACCCCTCCCTCTGTGGTGCATGAGAGCAGCATTTTATCACAATGCAAGGCCATAGCTGATGTTCCTAATGATGCCCCGAGACAACAAGAAAGGATCACATTACATTCTGTATGTTCTACTAAAGAGTTAGAAACTACAGTAACTCCAAAACAGTTACACAAATTTAAAACGTCGGTATTTAAACAAGTAATTTTTAGTAATCTAGAATACTAGCTCTTAAGTTAGAATACTTTGATCTTAAGGTAAATAAGCCAATGCATAAAACTGTCCTTTGAACACCAATTAACTGAGGACAGGATAATTCGAATTTTACCATAATAGGAACATACCATAAACCCTTAGGGCAGAAGGAGCAGAAAACCAATTTGTTTCTTGACTCTCCTTGGACAGTTCCTCATCCCTTAACTAAATGAACACAGAGACATAATTAAAAGATAGCAACTGTCAAGTGGTATAATTAAGTAGTTTAAAAAACATATTTACCTCCAATAAATCATCTAGGAAGCTGCATGCTAAAATATCTTGAATTTTTATCTTCCCTTTAAAGAATATAAAGACACAATTATTTAATTTCATTTTAAAACAAGACCACCTCAATTTTACAACACTATTATTTTAGAACAGCAACCACTCAATTGATACTTTATTTTTACTTTTTTCAAAACAGCATTCAGAACTCAATGAACACTGGTGCTGTTTTTCCTTTTTCCTCCCTAAGCCCCAGTCCACAGTTGTGTATCCTAGTTGTTGGCCCTTCTAGTTCTGTGTGGGACGCCGCCACAGCATGTCTTGATGAGCTGCTTGCCAGGATCTGAACTGGCAAACCCCACGATGCTGAAGCGGCGCGCACAAACTTAACCACTATGCCACTGCGCTGGCCGCTCAATTGATATTTTAAAGCTTCCTGGCTCTTATGCTCAAAGTGCTTATTATATATTGTTATGAAAAGGGAATCCTGCAGGGAACACTTAGTAAAATCTCTAATTCATATGTCTACCTGTATACCCCCAAATATATAAATTCAATTGATAAATTCTTTCCAAAATTACACTGATATCAGATTCCCAGAAAAGTTATGTTGAGTATTGTGGCTATGCATATGATACTGCTAGTAATCAAACAAGGAGAATGTGTCCATTTTTCTTTGGCAGTTTCTGGAATAGGAAACAATACAAAGGCGTGGTTAAGAGCAGACAGATGGGAATTTAAATCCATTTCTAGATATGTAATCTAGCTAAGTCTCAGTTGCCTCGCACATAAAATGTGGACAATAAAAATAATGCCTTCCTTATGAAATTATGAGAAGGAAATGAAAGAATCCTTGTAAAATGATTAGCACGATACTTGGTATACAATCAACAGTCAAACTGTTGGCTATGATTATTTTGTAAACTTTGAAGGGAAAAGATGAGTATGTGCCTATAATGGAGGCGTTTAAAAGAGATTGTCAGCCACCATGTAGTGTGATGGACTTACAGCTGGATTTTCATGGACACGAGGAGACTCAAGGACTTTGATGTGGGCCTTCTGTCCCTTCCTCTGCCCCAGTGACATGTATTTAAATCTAGCAGGTTAGAACAGTTGACAAAGTGTACTGCTAATGAGGCCAAATTTACTGATCTGATCCTCATAGGGACGGACAGTTAACTCGAGAACGAGAAAAATACATTATGGCTAAATGGTTCTCCTATCTCCCAATTCATATTTTTCATCAAAAAGAACAATTATCCATTAGATGACTTATCAGGGATAGCAAATTATATCAGAATAACTGGCTTCTTAGAACTGAAAAGAGTCACAGATTACCCAGTTCAGACTTTTAGAGATGAAGACACTGTAGGATGTTAGGTGACGTGCCCACTGTCACAGCTGGTTATGGTCAGTGCAAGTAAGTCATAAATGATCTTTATGTATTAATGTCAATGACATGGGAAAATAAATAAATGACATTTCCAATACTTTTCTCTAGTTATTAAAATTTATAAGTAATAATATCCTTGTAACATATAAGTTTGATAGGATTTCTTTTACCTGTTCTTAGAGGGTCTAAAAAGAAGAAGAATTTCCTAACTGCTGTACAAACATAAAAAGAGTAAAAAGATTTTTCCAGCCCATCTAATTGTGGCAAAGTCGGGATAAGTTCCAGTATGTAGTTTTCTAAATCCTGAAAGAACAAAACAAAACTTTAAAGTGTTAAATGTCTGATCTTGTTTCTTCATTACACAATGGAATAGAATTTCAGTCCTAAAAATTATTCAGCATTAATACTATATTAATGATGAAATAAATTCAGAACTATGTTAGTGGTGAAACTATTTTATATTAAACTTATTTCTACTAATTTACTTCTTTTTAAATTTTAACATATTTTTGAATAGGTAATACATTCTACACAGTTCCAAATTCAAAAGGAACAAAAAAGTAGTCACTGAAAAATCTCCTTCTCACCTGTTTCCTCTCCCCAGAGCTAACCTGTATCATCAACTTCTGATGTATCTTTCCAAAGATAACTGGTGCACATACAAGCCAATACATACATGTTTATTTCTCCTCCTCTCTTTACGCAAGATGCAGCAGCATACCATGCAAATTCTTCTGTGTCTTGCTTTTATCATTTAATATACTCTGCGGTGATTCCATATTGGCTTTCAAAGAGCTTCTACTTTCTTTAAATAGCTAAGTATTATTTCATTGTATGGATGTACCATAATCTATTTAGCCAGTCTTCTATTGATGGACATTTAGGTTTGTTCTAACGTGTTGCTACACTAAAAACAACATTATAGGGCTAATTTTTCATTCATAGATATTATGGGAGAATATAGGATATAATTTCTGTCAAGTAGAACTGCTAGGTCAAAGCATATGCACATTTCTAATTTTGATAGACGCTGGCAAACCTCCCACCTTCCCGTAAAGGCCACATCCATCCTACACTCCCCCAGCAATGTGAAGGCTATACCAACAGTTCCTAAACTGTACCCCACGAGGCCACAGTTAACCTACGGGCGTGCAGCAGGATATTTTAAATTTTTGAGGGAAACATATCAACATGTGTTGGACACTGCACGACAGATGTCACTATGAGTTAGAGCTATGAGCTCAAGGTAGTTCACATTTTCAACATTAGACGAAATACATTCCTCTTGATGACACCAGTCTTTGCAAAGCTAGGTTTTTGGTGGTTGCTGTGATAAAGCAAGTACCACCCGAAAATTAGTGTGGAAGAGGAACTGAGGATGACTGTGTCGAATCTAATTCTCAGGTATGAGTAGCTATACAGTGCCCCATGGGCACACACATTCCGTTAGTAATTGTTATTTAAGAATAAAGTAAAAATATCATTTTAATTGTATTATTTTTTTCAAATGGCTAATAGAATATTAAGTTTAATGGACACTTTCATTAAATTGTTTAGAACTAGGGTTAATAAATGGAACTATTTCTTTTGGCCTAGAGGTACTATGAAAAAATTATTGAGACAATAAGGGCACCATAAACTGAAAAAGTTTGGGAAACCTCAGCCTCTTTGACATTCTTTCATTAAAAAGATTATAAAACTTTTTGCTCTTTGTCAACCTGATAGTGTAGATCTATTTGGCATTTGTCATATTAAGTGAAGTTAACATTTTTTCGTCTGATTAAGAAGCGTGTGTATTTTGCTTTCTGCAAACTATTGACATCCTTTGCCCAGTTTTATATTGGGTTAGCAGCTACTTTCTTCTTGATTTCTAGGAACTGTTTATACATTAGGATAATTGGCCATTTGTCTCTGACTGAGTTTCAGGTATTTTTCCTGGCTTGTTGTTTTCTCTTAACTTTATGATGGTCTTTGCTCTACAGATTTTTTTTTTTAATTTAGCTGAATTTATTCATTGATTTTCAGACTTCTGAGTTTTGTCCTACTTAGAAAGGCTTTCCCTTTTCCAGGATTATATATTTAAAAGCCTCTCATGGTTTCATTTTGTTACTTTTGCTTTAGCACTGTAAAGTATGCTTCTGGGTGATCTGAGATACTTTATAACTTAAGTTGTAGAACACACAGACGGCAACTCAAACTTGATGTGTCCAAAAAGGGACTCTTACCATCCCCAACCCTGGTCCTCACCGATTTTTCCCTATTCCAGCAGTTGTTCAAAATAAAAATCTAAAACTCATCTTTGGTTCCTACCTTAACTTCACGAAGGCCCCTACGGCTTACCCCCAACATCGAATTCAAAAGCAAATTTGCGGGGGGCATGTGCGTCCAAAAGATATATTGAATTAATCTATTACTTGCTTTTTCTACAGCCATCACCCTGGTCTGGGCCGCTGTCATCTCTCACCTGGACTGCTGCAGCAGCCTCCTAACTATTCCTTCTTTATTCTAGGCTCTTACAATCCATTCTCCAAACAACATCCAGAGTGATCTTTTAAAATGTAAACCATATCCTGACAGATTCAGCTTAAATCTTCTAATGGCTTCCCATTAATCTCAAAATAAAATCCAAACTCCTTCCTATGGCCTAAAAGACCCTCCAGGTGGCCCCTGCCTGCTTCTCCAACTTCATCTCCTGTCACTCTAACCCTTGCTCATATGCTCTAGCCACACTGGCTTCCTTCTGTTCCCAGAGCAAGTCAGGTTTAACTTCGCTTTGGGGACACTGAATTGCCGTTCCCTCTAGAATGACATCTTCATAAGGCCAGCTTCTTTTTCATCCTTTATGGCTAAAACGCAATCACTATCTCAAAAAGGCACCCCTTCCATCTTATCTGAAATAGCCCCCAACCCCTGTCAGACTCTCCCACTACCCTATTTTATTGTCTCCATGGAACTTGTCACTATTTGCAATTATCTTGCTTATAATTTAGTGTCTGCCTCCCCACTCTGCTAGAAAAAAAGCTCCATAAGAGTAAGGCTCAGAATACCTGGCACAAATTGTCTGCTAAGTGCTTACTTAGTAAGTGAATGAAAGTTTGCCTACGCTACTCAAATTATAGAAGTTCGCTCTGGAAATCACTGTCTTAAATAAGGAAGACAAAGTCTTGTTTCAAAAGGCAAAGTGGCAAGGTTGGGAGAAATATTTCTTTTCTTTGAGAGAAATGTTTTCTTTTGTTGAGAGAAGGTAAAACTACTCTCTTTTAAACACACTACAGAGATAAACTGTTACTTTTCTTTCTCCTTCCCGCCTCCCTCTGTCAACTTTTACTACGATTCATGCAGAGGGAAGACAAACAGTAAAGGGCAAGTGTGTTTTGTAAACCGAGTGACTACTGACAAGAATTCCCAGAGCTACAGAAGTACTCCAAGATCTGACCTGAATTAAGTATCAACAGGTGGTTAGTATGTCTTCCTTGCTAGGTCTCTTGATGGATACGAGCAAAAACCTTTTACTGTCAAGTTGATCTGACCTTAAAGGACAAGAATGGTACTGTGTCCCGAGAAAGGTTTGAGTTTTTTTTGTGGTTTTTTGTGTTTTTTTTTTTTTTGGTGAAGAAGATGGTCCCCCTAGAAATGTAAATGTTCAGTGTGAGCTAACAGATTCTCTCTACAGAAATCGGGATAAAACAGACTGCAACATATTATAACAGGAAACAAACTATAACAGGGAATTTGCATTTCTTTAAATTGCATATTTGAATATTTAAGTGATTAATTAACCTGGTTCATATTTATGCCTAATTCCCTTCCCCTTTCCCCCACAACCTTAAAAAGGGCTCCATATTTGGGAAAAAAGTGTGTGGTGAAAAGAAGCACGTCCATATAGTTTAGACACCCACAGTTACAAGAAGTATAGTCATTTGGATCATGAGGCTATAATTCTCTGTTGATAACGTGGCCTAACCATATTAATATCCAATGGGAAATAAACAGCCTCTTGGGACTGGCCTTACAACCCACACCTACAGGTAGGAACGTGGTCACATTGTTTTACTCTTATATTTCCTAAAAAAGAAAGAAGAAATTCCTGGCCCTTACATTTTAAAATAGTCATACACTGATAACACTTACGAATAACCAACAGTTTTTCACTATTTCTTTAGTGATTTTTTAATCCTATTAAAACACGACACTCTTTTTATTTTGTCCTTTAAAAGCGTTTTAAGGGTTGAGAAAAAGAATCTAAAAAGGAATTTTTGTGGTCAATATACATTAAAAAAAATTTTAGTAACACGTTATTTGTAAAAACAAAAACAGAGTAACAAAAACAAACTAAGAATCACCTATAATCCCAACACCCAGTGATAACCACTGTTAACATTCTGATGTCTATAGTAGTTACTAAAGTAGGTTAATACTTACAGATTCCCGAAGGTATCCTTGTCCAGCAACATCATATAGACTGAGTCCTATTCTTGTTTGATGAAGCCAAACTTATAAGAAACAAGAAAATAAAATGTAAGTATTAAGATCTATCCTTTAGCATATAAATGGACAAAAGGAGATAAAGAGCCAGATTAGAGGGACAAGCTAATCTAATAACTCTAAAACACATCTCTTCTCACACATACTTATTCATTAACCCAAAAATTACTCGAGACAAAACATGCCAGAGAATTAACGGCAGATATCAACAGTTCTACCTTGCCTACAGCAACAACGGTGGCGCCCTCGAAGATATTGTTCTTTACCTATTAAACTCGTGTTCCACCAAACAGGGACAGTGAGTGTAATGTTACGCCTTCACGAAAGCTGCTTTTATTCTACTGAGGTTAATTACTGCAACCAAATATTACTTAAAGATGGTACACAGAGGACTTCACAGATCATTATGGAACTTATAGGAATCATAGCTACTCCAAGTTGTTTAATACAAACTTCCTTGAATCTGATGCTATAGTTGTGAGTTCGAAACTATCCTCTCAGGCAACTCAACCTGTAATATATTGGTGAAATAAAATTACCAGTGAATTAAAATTATTTCAAATCACCATACATTAAAACTCTTAGTTTAGCTTTTGGTATATCCAGTTAGTTAGTATCTTTAGGAAACATGAGGTTTTTGTTTTATTTGTTTCTTATAATAATGAACCCAAATTTACGGTAGAAAATCTCAGCTCCAGTAAGTTCCAGGAGAGAATCATAACTATAAGAAAACAAATCTTGGTCAAAAGAAAGAAATTCTGCTCTGCAAACTTACTAAGAGAGTTGTTGCACCTGGAAGGGATTCAACTTTGCACGTGCATAAAAGCACGGACCACAACCCTCCCTGACTCCCAGACAGGGGGAGGGCAAGCACAGGGGAAACAAAGTCACCTTTTCTCATGACGTAGTTAAAGAACTGCATGATGGAAATTCTTCCATAAGAATCTGTATGAAGGAGTTTAGCAAAGACTTTTGCTGTGAAAAACTGCCTAACGAAAGGAAATAAGGATTAGAGTCATCTTCCAACATAATATAGAAATGACTTCTATGAATTAGCAAATAGTATAAATTCAAACAATTAAAAATCAAAGTGATAAAAAAAGTGAGAACTAGAGTTCAAAACTTAAAATATTAAGTCATACATCTTCGCATTCTATTGTCTTAAGAATGAAAGCCTATAGTATTGTAAATAATTATTTCTTTTATTGTTTTTTTTTTGCAAGGAAAGATTCACCCTAAGCTAATATCTGTTGCCAATCTTCCTCTTTTTTTTCCCTCCTTCTCAAAGCCCCAGTGCATGGCTGTATATCCTAGTTGTAAGTCATTCTAGTTCTTCCATGTGAGCCGCTGCCACAGCATGGCTACTGACAGACAGGTGATGTGGCTCCACGACCAGGAAGCGAACCCAAGCCACCAAAGTGGTGAGCGCTGAACTTTAACCACCAGGCCATCAGGGCTGGCTCATGTTATTTCTTTTAATAACTTCATACCAATGTGGTTTTCTTGATTGTAAATAATTTTATAAAACTTCATCAGTAACTCAAATTGGCTCAAGTTGTCATACCATTGACTTAAATTTTCATTAACATTTACTTGAGGCATTTAAAATGCTTAATGTAACATACTCTTTCGTTAATTATATTATTCTTACTTGCACTTTGGTCCAGCTTTTTCACCAACCTTCAAAAAATTTTCATAATTAATCATTGCTTCCTCTCCAATCATAGGTGGTGTCTGATGCTTGTCCAGCAAAAACCATAAATTCTTAGGAGAATTGCAGAAATGAAGATGTTATAATTAACAGAATAAAATTTAAAAAGGTAGTTAAATGTGTTATTTCCATTAAAATGATAGTCTGATAGCAGAGAGTTAATACTAAGATGAATCTCATCCTCTATTATCCTTGTGATTATTAATAACATAATAAAATAAATAATAAAAATAATAGCTATAATAAGAAAAATAGCTCAATAAAAATAGCTGGCATATACTGAGTGCTTCCTAAGTTCTAAAGTTTTCATATATAGTGCCTCTTTAATCCACATAATTGTATGATGTAGATACTGTCATCCCTCCTTTACAGATAGGAACTGAAGCACAGAAACGTTAAGTCCATTGCCCAACACGGAGCAGGGCTGGGAGTGAACCCCTGCAGTCTGACCCTACAGTGATGGTTCTCAACTTTGGCCTCATGTTAATATCACCTAGGGACTTAAAAAGCAAAACAACACTACCCTTGGGAGACTGGACCCCTGCAAGCTCTGCAGCTGGTTCTGGCGGAACCATCACTCCAGAGCCTGTGCTCTCACCCACTCTGCAGCACCGGCCCCATTAAGGCCCCTGAGTCCCTGTGTGACACAAGAGAACTAGGAAACGGCTAACATGCAAAGCAACCTTTGATTCCATTCTTACCTGTAACTCTTCATTATCTAACAGTTCTCTGCTTTTCCTTTGCAGAAAGACGGCTCTGGATTCCTCTCTTAATTTCTGTAGTAAGACTTCATCTTCAGCTGGCAGCTAAAAATACATTGTAGAGTTAATTTCTATACTTAAATTCTAGACTATTGGATTATGTAAAACGTACTGGGTCTCATAAAATAACTATGTATGCCACTGCCTGAAATTACTTTTTGTATCTCAATTTTGCTTAACTTCAAATAATGACTCATTTAAAAAGTTCATTTAACAAAAAGAGATCCACAGAGAATTCAGTGGTCAGTAAGGCCAGGTCCCTGCCTGCAAAAAGCTAACAGTCTAGCCCAAGTTTCATTTTATATTCTTAGAGCACTGTTTGCAGTATAACCTAAGACTGATGTAGAATTAAATTAGGACCAGCTGAAGATCGACAGTCTTAGCAAAGCATGCCTTTTGAGACCAGATCTCCTTACTTCTTGGAGATGGTCAAGCCAGTGTCTCTTACGTTGACCTCCAAGGCAGAGGGTCTGCCCAGTGGGGTGACTTCCATAAGCAAGGCTTTAAAATTACTCATTCCACTTGACTTCAAACAATTTGCTTTGAGGTTTTCTTCTTCCTTTTTTACACCTTTGCCTCCTTAAATGTAGCTAAGTAACCCGTAGTCCAAACTGGGGGTTATGGTTTTCCCTTTTCATTTCCAAGAACTAAGATGCCATCCCTCCCATCACAACGAATGGAGAAGGAAGAAGCATTAGGAGAGGCTGGGGCTCAGACTGGGATTGTGCTCCAAGGAGAGCAGTGGTGACCAAAGATGACAGGCAGTTACTCTGAAGCAGTGGACAGCAAGCAGGAGAGGGAGAAGAGACAAGGGAAAGAATGTCTCACAAATCCACATCTGCAGACCAGAACCACCTGGGCTCTGGCAGAGGTCAGAGAGAAGGAAGAGACAGAAACGGGGAAAAGGGTCCCCTCAGGAACTGCAAGGTTAGTACTACAAGTATCAGAAAGTGAGTCCTGGGCTCAGGAGTGGGGTCACATCCGCATCTAAGGGCTGCTCCTGGGGTAGGGAGATACCCTATTTCATAATCCCGATTAAATGAGATGATGAGTATCATCTGCAGTGCTCTGAAATATGCAGGCGATCAGTAAATGCCAATTCCCTTCCCTCCCCTAGACTATGAAAAATCAGTTTTCTAGTTCCTGTTTAAGAAAATGGAAAATGCAAAAAAACAGGTAAATATGTGTGATGTGATCCCATTTTTGTTAAACACACACATGTGATCACAGAAATATGTGGAAAGATTCATGTAAAAATATTTGTTTCCATCTCTGGGCAATGTTATGGGAAAACATCATCTAGTTTAGCTTTTTTTCCCTCTTTTCCATGACAAACGTGGATTAGTCATATAATGCTTAAAAGGCTGGGAGACATATAGTATTACAGAAAGCTTGCCAATAAAAATGGTTCACATGAAAAAAGTTTGTACTTGAAGAAATGCTACAATTATATGGATAATTCACTTATATTAATACCTCAGTCCTTAATGCAAGTGAAACAAAATGTTTACTTTCTTTGCAAATAATGTTATAATTAACTGAGTTTAGAAAGTAACAGGTTTAAGAGACATTCAGCGAAATTTCCAGTTAACTTTTCTATAGTGGTTACATTTTACGTAATACTGAACAGGTCTTATTCTTTTAGGTAGCCTTCAATGTCAGCTGGGAATAGCTTTCTTAAGGTGCTACTGTTTTATCTACAACTCTCTTCAAAGACTTCTTTACAGTTTCAGCACAAGGAAATATATAATTAAGTATAACTCCTTCACTTTCCCATTCTCAGTTTTTCAGTTTAGCCTTGAGCAAACGTTTTACACTGTATAACATGAGTAAAAGACAAAGTTAGAAATGGTGATCAGCCAAGTAAACCTGTCTTCTAAAGAGCCTGACAACATAATCCAATAGAACGCCTACTACTAATATCCATAAAAATGAGGAAGGAAGAAAGAAAAAGCCCATAGCTCAAAAAAGGGGGCGAGTAACTTTGTGTTCTTATATCAATTTATACAAAACTCAAGATTTTACCAGCTCCAAGATAATGATGAGTTAGAATGAAAGGACAAATATATAAAATTTAACATATAGTTAATTTACTTATTTATAAAGTATAAGATTCTTATCCCATTTTAAAATTAAATTTCATTTATAAACTCTGTAAGACATTTGTTTAGATACCACTTACCCTGTAATAAAACCGGGGAATGGTCTTATAGAATTCATTTGTGTTTTTTCTACCTCCTTTCCATTCTGAGTAGTATTTGGTAAATAAATCCATTTCTTCCTCTTTTAATTCTTGTTCACTTTTTTTTTCTGTTAACAAAATAGATTAGGGGGGAAAGGCACTTTTAAAGTCAAACAACACTTTTCCTCAGGTCATCTATCTACTATAGTCTAATTACAGTGCAAAAAAGGCCTTCACAATCGGGCTGAGACACTGAACATCTATATCAACTTTCTTAAAATACCCAGAATCTTTCCTTCTTCCCCCCTCTCTTCAGTACCTTCAATTTCTTCATCTTTACTGGCTGTTCTTTAACTTTCAAATACACTAAGGTCTTTCCCATCCCTCCAAAAAACCCCTTCCTTTCTATGTGCTGCTACACGACTGCTTCCTTCCTCATCCACTTTTTCAAATGAAAAGCCTACGTTGGCTATCTCTACTTTCTTACCTCTCATTCCCTCTTTATGCAATCCTGTTTCTGCTCTTACCGCTCTACAGACACTGTTCTTGCCAGGGCAACCAATGACCTAATTGCTTAGTTTAACAGACCTGTCCTTGATTTCCCTGTTAAATTTGATACTGTTGATCATTCTAACCTTTTCTTGGCTTTTATGAAACCGCACTCTGTTGATTCTCCTATTTTCTGGCCATTTCTTCTTTTTCATTAATCCTTTTTCCTCTATCATTTCAACTTTTGTAGTTTAAATTCTAAGTCCCAAACCTGTATCACCAACCCAGACATTGTTCTTGAACTCTAAACTCATAGATTCAAACAAAATATTTTCATCCTCATGTTCTAACAGTGCTAAAATAATTTTCCCCACCCCTCACCTTATTACTCTTCTCTAATCCATATTCCCATCTCAGTTAGTGGTACCACGATCCATCCAGTCACCCAAGCCCAAATCCCAAGAGTCATTTTCATTATTTCATTCATTCTTTTTCATTCAACTATTCTAGGGACACACAAGTATATACGTGAGTGGATGTGTGCATATGTGCCCGTATATACATGCAGCTTTCAACAGTGTCAGAGAAAGCCTCACTGAGATGAAATTGAGCAAAAACAACCTGAAGAAGGTGAGGAAGCAGGCTATCCAGATATTCAGGGGGAAGTGCATTCCAGGCAGAGGAAGTAGCCTAGAGGGTTAGTAGGAGACGAGGGAAGGCAGATAGCAGGGAGCCAGGCCACTAGGTCACGTGAAAGACCTCAGCTTGTATTCTGGTGAGGAAGAGAGCCACCCTAAGCAACGGGACGGCTAATGCAGTAATCTAAGTGACAGATGGTGGTGGCTTGGAGCAGGGTGGCTGCAATGGAAGTGGTCATGAGTAACTATATTCTATATTTTCTTCTAAGTCCCAGGATGTGCTGATACACTGGGTGTGGGTATCAGAGAAAGAGAGCAGTCAAAGACATCTCCAAAGGTTTTGTGAGCACATGGGGTTGCCAGTAACTATGATGGGGAAAACTATGAGACAGCAACTGAGGAAGGAGAGCAGGAGGTCAGTTTTGGATAAGTTAAGATTAAGGTATCGATTAGATGCAAGTGGCCGTGTCAAGTAGGCAATTAAATATAAGAATCTGGCATTTGGAAGGAGGTCCAGGCTACAGATAAAAATTTAGGAGACAATACAAATATACAGTATTTAAAGCCATAACACTGGATAACTTCACCATGAAGGTGAGTGTACACAGAGGATAGAAGCTGACCGAGGACTCCGCCTTGGGCGTTCCAATGTTAAGTTGTTGGGGAGAAGAGGAAGAGAAAGCAGAGACTGAGAAAGGTGACTGGTGAGGCAGGAGGAAAACTAAGAGTGTGTGTCTCCCAGAAACCAAGAGAAGAAACTGTGTGCAGGAGGAGAGAGAACTACCATGTCCTGGCAGGGACTGCCGGCGGGTCGAGTAAAGTGAGGACTGAAAACGGACCACGGGAACAACATGCAGACCAGGGATGACCTTGACAAGCACAGGTTTAACCCACAATTCTTTTCACAAGTGTTGCTATAACGGAAGCAGACAAATGAGGCATTGCTAGAGGCGGAAGTTAAGACAAGAAAGTTTCTTTCAGATGGGAAAATACCACTATGTTCACATACTGATGGGAATGACCAAGAAAGAAAACCTGATGCAGGAGAGGGAGGCAACTGCAGGAGTACATCCTTGAGTAGGCAAAAATGGCATGGGATCTGGCACACCAACGAAGGAAATAGCCTTAAACAGCAGTTCTACAACCAAATGCCTTAATTAATTTATCACCTCCTTCAACACTGAAGTGTAAGTTCTATGCTTTAGATGAGGAGTTTTTTTTTTTTTGAGGAAGATAAGCCCTGAGCTAACATCTGCTGCCAATCCTCCTCTTTTTGCTGAGGAAGACTGGCCCTGAGCTAACATCCATATCCATCTTTCTCTACTTTATATGTGGGACGCCTACCACAGCATGGCTTGACACGCAGTGCCATGTCCGAACCCAGGATCCAAACCTGTGAACCCTGGGCCGCCGAGAAGTGGAACGTGCGAACTTAACCACTGCACCACTGGGCCAGCCCCTAGATGAGGATTTTTGTCTGTTTTGTTTACTGCTATAACCTAGACCCGTACTTGGTGCATAATAGACAAGCAACGGAGTGGGTTTAAGAGTGAAGTGTAGGAGAAAGCACAAATAAAGGTAACCTTTTCAAGACTGTTTTCCTATAAGGAGTGCAGAGAAAGGTAACAAAAGCTGGAGAGGGATGTGAGATCAAATTTGGGGGGGGGGGGTAGGTGAGGAATATTGCCCCTGAGCCAACATCTGCTGCCAATCTTCCACTTTTTGCTTGAGGAAGACTGTCCCTGAACTAATACCTGTGCCAATCTTCCTCTATTTTATATGTGGGACATGGCCACAGCATGGCTTGAAGAACAATGTGTACATCCATGCCTGGGATCTGAACACGTGAATCCCAGGCCGCCAAAGCATGAACTCAACCACTACGCCACCGGCTGGTCCCAAGTTATTTTTTTTAAGATAGGGGATATTACAGCATGTTTGTCAGAGCTGATGAAAATAATCCAGTAGAGAAGGAATATTTTATGAGGCATGAGAGAGAGAGTAAGGCCAGAGTGAAGGCAGTGAATAAAAGAAAGGGAACACGATCTAGTGTTGGAGGGGAGGAGCTTGGACGGTTGTCATCTTAACAGGAAGGGAGAGTGTATGGGCACCCATGGCGGGGGAAGGGGCTGACAGAATGGTAACGGGAACAGGTGAGGTTCTTCTTCGATTGCTTCCACTTTCTCAAATAAATATACACACAGGAGTCCATTAGCTGAAGGTAAGGAGTAGGCAGGACATATTGGGGGACTGGAGATCTGGTATGAGAAGTGCCTTACAATGTGGGACACTGACTGTCTAAGGAAACACGGAAGGAGACTAAATGAATGACTGAAACACCGACTTTAGGTGAGTGGACTTGAATTAAAAGAGACACTTCAGCTTGGTTCCGTTTTTCTCCAGCCACTGTGAGCGCCCTGGGTGCAGGTGTGGAAGAGGAAAGACAGCTGTAACCAGCTAGCTTAACAAGCAAGTGTGAAGGACGGGGAAATGGACAAGGAAAAAAGGATTATGAAATCTAATATGGATAAGGAGGGAAGTGAAAAGTGTGATAGTAAAAAGGCAGTAGGATCAATGGGTGATAGGTTCTGGTAGGACCCAAGAGTTGTTGGAGCCGGGGTTCTCAATTATTCCTCACAAGCCTATGTCAAGACCACGCAAGTGAGCGGATAAGGCAGCTTTCCATTCCCGCAAATCCTTTCCCAGGGAAGGGTGGGTCTCACCTCCCTGGATCCCTCAACCTCAGTGTCCTCTGCCCCCTTTGTCAGGAGAGCTTTCAGAGGAGCGGAAGGCGCGGCTCCCGTCGCCGCCCCTCCCCGTTCTCCCCCCGCCTCTAGGAGTTCGGCTGGGCTGGCTCTGCGGGCGGCCCCTCCCAAACTCACTCTGTGGACCGGCGTCCGGCGCCGCTAACCGCCGGCGAAGAACTTCTTTCCAGTCCATGGCTGACTCCCGCGCAGCGCTTCCCGCATTTGCTGTTTACCAGCCGCTCCACCCCCTCCCAGCTCCTACGTCAAACGCCGTCCAGCCGCGCAAAGGTTAGGAGGGCCGCTCAGCCGCCATCTTGGACACGGGCGGAAGTGGGCGGAAAGAGGTCAGAACAATCCCTGTAGCCACTTCGGAGAATAACGCGATCACGCTGACAGCTGGGAAGCCGACGTGAAAGGGATGGAAAATGACTGTCTTTAAGGCAGCATCGCAACTTCACCAAGCCCGATTTTAAAGGCGCAGGATAAGGACGCCCGCCTTTTATTTCTTCACCTTGGGCCTTTGGCGCATGTGCACCACGTGACTCAAGAGTCCTTTGGCTTTTCCGGCTCGAGGGAAGCTTTCTTCCTTCACAGTTTCTTTTCATTGTTCACTGCGGATATATGGAGGCCCTGGAGGTGCCCTGAAGGTAGCAGGCGCCTTGGACCTCTGCTCGCTTCTGCCACTAAAAACTTCAAAATCGCCTTTTTCTCGCAGCCAGGCTCGGTGGGACGCCTGCGCTCTGTCTGGTCCCGCCCCTGCGGCCGGGGCCGCCGCGGTGCATTGTGGACACGGTAGTTCCCGCCGCGTTGATGGCTGCGTTTAGCGTGAGTGCTGCGCGGAGTTGTTGAGTGAAGTGGACTTGGTTTGTAATCGGTTGGTACCCGGTGGGCCGTCCCCTTCGCGGCCCTCCCTTCCTTGCCTGAGCCGTTGGCTCGGCCCTCTCCCCGCCTCCCCCACTCCATTCCCTCCGCTGACGAGGTTGGCGCCTGGGGAGAGTTGGATGCAGGACCAGGGCCCCTAGACTGGCTGTCGCCGCTGTCCTTGCTGCTGTGGGTCTGGGGTCGGGGGCTCCTGGGCGCGGTTTTCCCTTGTTCAGCAAGGCTCCCATGGGATCCAGCCCCTCTTCTAGGACAGTTGTGGTCCACGTGAGTCGACTGGGCTGTCCTCCTTGTGCTTTCTTCTCAGATTCGCGGACTGGAATGTAACAGGAACCGGAGGATCCCCGCCCTGTCATCTGGTTCTGGGGCTTGCGACTGAGGTTGGATGTCCCGGATCGTTGTCTAATGGAGAGAACTCACTAGACTTCGTTGCTGTTAAATAACCCCCAAAGCAGAACCTTGATTTGTCTGTGAGAGACAGAAAATCATCTTTTAAAAAGTTGTGCTTCGATTCTCCCCTCCCCACCCCCAATCTCTTAATTATGCTGTAAACGTAGGACTTTTGGAACGTCTCTCTCACTCTCTGGTGCTGATCCCACTGCAGAATGACTTTCTGTTTCACTGGTATCCGAAGCTTTCCTAAGCTTTGGAAGAGCAACCCATACCTTGGACTAGGCCCTGCACACTCTTCTGTCTGTCTCTTTCTCAAAGACTGTTATGGCATCAGGAACCAACAGAAGTGGTTTTCTCTTAAAACAGCATCTCCACAAAATACCAAAGCAGTGAATCTGCTGATTGCCAAAGCCCGATATCCCCGGAAAGGAGATAAGGGCAATAAGAAGCAAGTTTCTTCTGATTCTCCTCATCTTTTTGCAGCTGGAGCAGCTAAGAAAAGATCACAGATGAATCCTCAGAGTAAAGATCATGTCTTGTCACCTGTGAGGGACACTATTCAACTTCCAACAAAACCTTTGAATTCAGAGGAGTGGGATAAACTTAAAGAAGATTTCAAAGGAAAAGCTAATTTTGAAAATTGGATCAGCTCACAAATGGCTCACTGCCGTAGCTCTGTGGATGTGGCCAAATCTCTGCTAGCCTGGGTAGCTGCAAAGAACAATGGTATTATAGGCTATGATCTGCTGGTCAAGTATTTGTATCTTTGTGTCTTTCATAAGCAGACTTCGGAAGTTATTGATGTCTATGAAATCATGAAAACCAGATACAAGAGTTTAGAATCCGGAGGGAATAGTCTTCTCATCCGAGGATTAATCCATTCAGACAGGTGGAGGGAGGCCTTGCTGCTGTTAGAGGACATCAAAAAAGTAATGATCCCTTCGAAAAAGAACTATCATGACTGTATCCAGGGAGCCCTCCTGCATCAAGATGTAAAGACAGCTTGGGATTTGTATCAGGAACTGTTAGGTCATGATGTTGTTCCTATGTTGGAAACTTTAAAAGCCTTCTTTGATTTTGGAAAAGATATAAAAGATGATCAGTATTCAAACAAACTACTGGACATTCTTTTATATCTAAGAAATAATCAGCTGTATCCTGGGGAGTCATTTGCACATAGTATAAAAACGTGGTTTGAGAGGTAATTTTGATTTTCCTTTTTATGTATGTTTTTATTTTAGTACCTATATCTAAAAGTAGCCTCCTCCTTTTCTTTATTGGTTGCTGAGAATTACTCTATTCAGGTTATACTTTTTTCCATCTTTTGGTAAGATTTGTTTCCCCATTAAGACAAAATTTTCTTTCTCTTTAAAAAAAGTAGCATAAGCAAGTTGTACTAGTCTCTACTTGTTACGTAAAAGGGAAATTATAGAGCACTTGTAGATTTTATGTATTTTTTCCTTTTAGAAGGATCATTTATTTTGTTTTCTGAGGTATCTGGTATTATGTGAGTAGTTACCAATAGTACTGGTGGCTGGAGTTCACAACAAGTAAATTGGAGCTGTCTTTGGATCATTTTAGTATTTTCAGAAGTTCTGAAACCTAGTAACTGGTATCGCTTGATTATGTATGTTCTGTTTAATCCATGCATTTTATCCACTTGGATGCGTAGATTGGAACGGACAGAGGATCCTGATCAAACCTGATATGTAGGGTTAAAATGGAAAATCCTCATCCTTCCCCTTCATTTCTGATCTTTCCATCGTTCGACTGCTCCCTCCAAGGCTCTCTGCTTTACTTTTATTCATGTTACTGGCTACCTGCCTATTTATTGCTTCAGTCTTTTATTCTCTTATTTCTTCACCACTAATTTGCTTCAGGCACTTTCCTAAAAATTCATTCCTTTTCTCTATTTTTCTCTAGCTTTCCTGCTGTGTTATCTCTACAGAGCTTTGAAGTAGCAATCATGCTTAATTATCTTATTTAACAAATTTGTTGAATATCAGTGGAAGAGTTAGATTGTGAAAATCTTTGAATGACAAAGATTTTGGAGCGTCTCACATATAAAGTAGAGGAAGATGGGCACGGATGTTAGCTCAGGGCCAGGCTTCCTCAGCAAAAAGAGGAGGATTGGCAGCAGATGTTAGCTCAGGGCTAATCTTCCTCAAAAAAAAAGTAAAGAGTGCTGGTCTTGGAGTGGAGTTCTAGAAAGGTAACTGCCAACAGTGAAAAAAGAAGGTTGGAGAGGAATTAAGATTGGAAACAGGGAGATCTATTGGGAGGGAATTGTAGGCTGAATGAGAGATGATGAGATCTTGAATTAAGAACTGGGGAAAGAGAGAAGGCAGTGGAATCAATAGGGATTGATGGTAATGTAGGAAGAAAGAAGAAAGAATAAGTTGGTTGAGCAAATAAATCAATAAGTTGTTTCAAATGCCTCCAGCTAGGCTAGGCACTGAGAGTGTCATGTGTTTGATATAAGATCTATTATGACTGCATTCAGAACCTAAATGGGAATACAATACTTGACCATTAAATAATAGTGGTGTACAACATGCTAGTATAAGAGGAGGAATTACTCTGGGCAGGAACAATCTCTGGCAGCTTTATGGAGAAGGTTAGAGTTGAGTTGATTTCAAGTTACAGTACTAATGTCAGCTGCTTTCTGTACAGGTCCTGTGAAGGTAGATTTAGACTCGAAGATGAGGGTCAGATGACTGGAGGAGAAGCAAAGGGAAGAAGGAGATCCAGAGTAGGGTACCATCAGCTCCTCAGCCCCATCACAGGGTGTCAAGTACTTCTGTGATTTAACCATTCTTGGGAAGTATCCTGAACTTTTCAGAGCTCTTGCCTATTGAGTTTCTAAATACAGTGACTGTCTTTCGGTTGAGTAGGCACCTGACCTTCTGATGCTTTGATTTTGCAATCTTTTTTGTAGTGTTCCT
This sequence comes from Equus quagga, assembly GCF_021613505.1. NCBI lineage: Eukaryota > Metazoa > Chordata > Mammalia > Perissodactyla > Equidae > Equus > Equus quagga. The sequence continues at coordinate 13,941,150 of NC_060268.1, read as the reverse complement.
GGAGAACAATGGAAGGGACAATTCACCACCATCCAGAAAAGGTAAAGGCCAATATTTTGTTTTTAACTTGTTTGATTCAGGTTTAGTAGGTTTTGTTGCTGCTGACTTAAAAGAATTTTTAGGAATGTCTTAGAGATAGGCTAACTAAGAGTTAGAGTAGCCAAGAAAAAGCAGTGTTTTGCATTTGGAGGATTTGCTATGCTCAAAATGTTTTCTCAGCAGGTGCTGTGAGCCTGGTGTGAAGCCTCAGAGATGTTTTCCCTTAGAGATTTGGGACCTAGTTGTGTTTTAGGAAGGACTTTAACTTTATCTGGACACTCAGCAGTGTATTCTTGGATCTTCTGGCACACAACTGTGTCATATTATCAGGTTTACAAAAAATCAGATGTATGTGATGATCACAAGGGTTGTAATGTTCTTTTTAAATTACCCTTTCAATCCCCTCATGTCCTAGGATTGTTCATGTTAGAAAAAGGTCTTTTCCAGGATACTGTTTAACACAAGCAATTGTAATTGCAGTGGTCAGTGTTTGGGCTGTGGAAAAACCATAGAGTCTATTCGCCTGAGTCCAGAAGAGTATGAGTTTCTCAAAGGGAAAATCTTGAGGGATGTGATAGATGGAGGTGACCAATACAAGAAGACGACCCCTCAGGTGAGTCTAAAACAGGTTTTATTGTATTCTTGGATTGCTTGTCTAGAGCAAGGGTCAGCAAATTTTTTTCTGTAAAATGCCAGATAGTAAATATTTTAGGCTTTGTGGACCATACGGTCTCTGTTGCAACTTTTCCACTCTGCTGTTGTAGTGAAAACAGCCACAGGCAATATGTAAATGAATGAGCATGGTTGTGTTCCAGTAAAACTGTATTCATGAAAAGAAGCTGTGGCTGGATTTAGCCCACTGGCCAAAGTTGTCAACATTTAGGAGAGATGGCTTTGGAATTTCATAGAATAATTGGGTTAGACTATCATCCATCTATTCAAGTCAGTCCTATTTCATCTGGGCACAAGTGCATTTAAACCAAAAGGGTAGATGCTTATTCTTTGTCTAAACGCTTCCAGAAAACTGTGTTAGGTAAACTCCTTGTGGTTTCTCACAGCTTTTCTAGTCAAGAGGGTTTCAAGTAACTTGACAAAATGATTTCCAAGTTTTCTTAGTATTGAATTTGATTCTCTAAGTCATTTTTGTTTTGTTTTGCTAATCTTCAGTACCTTGCTTTGGGAGATTAAATCTGCCCAAGGACACCTCACTAATAAAACCTAGATCTGACTGACCCCAAAATCTTTGCCGTTACACTCTGTTGCCTCTCATGGAATGGAAAGTTAGAGAGAATCCATGGTTCCGTGTATGCCTGGCAGCCAGCTGGTTGTAGCAGCTCTTAATGCCTTAGGAATTTCTGCGAGCTAAACTATGGTTTAGACAAACTTCCCTTCTCTCATCAAACGTTGAACACTGTGTGTCTTTGGAAGTAGGCGTTGAGATAGATGTGAGGTTGTGGGAATCATGCTGTTGCGACCAAGAACTTACCATTTCTGTTGCAGGCCCATTGAATGTTCTTCCCACCCGCCAACTTTTTATTTAATAAAATTTTCAACCAAAAGAAAAAGAGAGAAAAATAGCACGATGAACACCTCCATACCCTTCACCTAGAGTAACCAGCTGTTGTTAGGCCACCTATATTTCCTCTCTATCTAGCTGTTTTTAGGAACCATTTAGAAGTAAGTTGTAGACGTGTTATCTTAAATATTTCAGCGTAGATCTTCTAAGAATAAGAGAATTCTGTGTAATTTAATACCATTATCACATTTAAGAATCTTAACATTATTTCAGAGTCATTTAATAAAAAGTACACAGATTTTCCCAGTTGTTCCCCCAAAATGTATTTTATAACTTTTTACCCTCTGATCCAGGATTCAATCAAGGCTCACTCATTGCTTCTGATTGCTGTCTCTCTCTCTAAATCCAGAACAGTTCCCCCTGCCTTTTTTTGTTTTTATGACACTGACTTTTTGAAAAGTCTGGGTGGTGTGTCTTGTATGTGGCTTCTCCAGCTTTGTGCCTATGACTCACTTGAGGATCTGGTTGAAATGCAAATGTGATTCCGTTTTCTGGAGTGAGGCCTGAGAGTCTGTATTCTGAAGAAGCTCCCTGGTGATGTGATTCTGGTGTTTGGACCACATTTTGAGTAGCAAGACTGTGGACTAATTGATTGTTTTCTCCTCATTAATTCAGTATAAAAGCTTTTGGGTATACTAGATGCTGTGTGCTCCTTATTGCATCACAGCAGCCACATAATATCAGGTTGTTCTCACTAGTGCAGATGCTAAGTTTGATCAGTTGATTAAGAGGACAACTCCCAGATATCGCCATTATAAAGGTACATTTTTTGTTTTATATATATTTTGTGTGTGAGTGAGGAAGATTGGCCCTGAGCTAACATCTGTTGCCAATCTTCCTCTTTTTACTTGAGGAAAATTGTTGCTGAGGTAACATCTGTGCTAATCTTCCTCTGTTTTATGTTGGATGCTGCCACAGCGTGGCTTGACAAGTCGTGGTAGATCCATGCCCAGGATCCGAACCTGTGAACCCTGGGCTGCTGAAGCAAAGCACACGAGCTTAACCGCTATGCCACTGGGCTGGCCCCAATCCTGTATCCCCTTTCTTGTCGTCTACCTCTCACCTTTAAGCTATTAATGAAACGTAGCAATTGCTGGTATTAATTGAATAATTACCGTATGTCAAGCACTTCTAGGCCTGTTACACTCACAGCAAACTTGCAAGGGTATCAGCAGTTTGAAGATGAGGACGCTCAGGATGAGAAATGTGTTCATGGTTAAAGAGCAGCGAAGAGAGGTCTGTGGCTGGATGGGTTCAGGTTTCGTTTTTGTAATATTGGTGAAGCAGAAGGAGCAGGGATGGATCCTGGGCACTGCCGGTGGACTGAGGTAGAACCAGCTCTTTTTCTGGGTCTAACGGGAAGGAATTAAGGATGGTGGATAACTGTGTAGGTGCAGCAAAGCGTTTAGAGCATTTATTCAGACCTCTAATTTCTCTGAAGGGCCCAAAGCAAATTGGTTGTTCGAAGATGGGAGAAGGTGTGATAGCGTAAGGGACCTTGAGGAGAGTTTTAAGCCTTGGAAGTTTGGAATATTTGTGAGAGGATTGGGGAAAGTATTACTGGATGTTGCTGAAGCCCCAGCTGAGGCTGGAGAGCCTGTGTTTCTAATGGCATTGATCTCTGAGCCATTTTCAGCAGTCCTGGGCCATCCAGGTACAGGAACAGAGAAGGCAGGTGGATTGGATGGTACAGGATTTTGCCAGTCTGCTACAGTTGAGGGAAAACAGGAGTTGAGGGTATAGATGAGAGGGTGGCTCAATTAATAGGCCATGAGATCAAGGGTGATGGGAAGGAAGTAAAGATGGGTGAGAGCTCATGGCTTAGGAGACAGTAGAGGTAAAAGTGGACTAGAAGCTCACTGAGGTTGAAGAGCAAGCATAAAGGAACTGAGAGTGACAATCAGGAGGTTTCATCAGTGTATGTTAGAGTTTAGATTTCAGAGATAGAGTGGTCTTGATGATGACAAAGTCCAGGGTATGCGAGTTACGAATGATGAAGAACCTGAGAGCCTAAAGTGCTAGATGGTCATCCACAGAGCTCTTGAGTGTCCATATGATAATTTTTAAAAATAATAATTAAGGGGCCAACCTGGTGGTGCAGCGGTTAAGTGCGCACATTCTGCTTTGGTGGCCTGGGGTTTGCCGGTTCAGATCCCAGGTGTGGACATGGCACTGCTTGGCATGCCATGCTGTGGTAGCCATCCCACATATAAAGCAGAGGAAGATGGGCACGGATGTTAGCTCAGGGCCAGTCTTCCTCAGCAGAAAGAGGAGGATTGGAGCAGTTAGCTCAGGGCTAACCTTCCTCAAAAATAAATAAATAAATAAATAAATAATTAAGGGGCCAGCCTGCTGGCATAGTGGTTGAGTTCATGCGCTCCACTTCAGTGGCCTCAGGGTTTATGGGTTTGGATCCTGGGGTGCAGACCTACACACCACTCATCAAGCCGTACTGTGGCAGCCTTTCACATAACGTAGAGGAAGATTGGCTCAGATGTTAGCTCAGCAACAATCTTCCTCAAGCAAAAAGAGGAAGATTGGCAACAGATGTTAGTTCAGGGCCAATCTTCCTCACCAAGAAAAAAAATAATTACAACCACATTTATGGAATGCTTACCAGGTGCCAGGCATTGTGCTTTACCGCTGAGGCTGGTGATGAAGACTGTGAGTCAGATAAATTCTTAAAAAATGTAGAGACGCCTAGGATGACACAAGATGATAGCAAAGAGGAGAAGTCAGCAAACCTGGCCGGGAGACCAAATCCAGCCCATCACTTGTTTTTGTAAATAAAGTTTTATTGGAACAAACCCACGCTCATTCATTTATGTATTGTCTGTGACCGCTTTTGCCCTGCGGAGTTGGGTAGGTACAAAAGAGACCATGCGGCCTGCAAGATCTAAACTATTTAAAGTCTGGCCCTTTATAGAAAAAAGTTTGTTGACCCCTGGTGTAGATGAATATCGGAAGCCTCAGCTGACGTGGGGAGTGGAGAAGTAGTGACTTTGAAGGAGCAGTGGGGACTAAGGTGGCCTCTCCTTTCTCCTTGGTCCTATAGCATGCTTTGAGAGAAGAAGCAGCTACTACTTAAGAATTAAGTAACTAAGAAGTCGTTGATGATTTTAGGGAAGGCAGTTTCAATACTACACTGGGGGCCAGGTTATAGCAACTGAGTGAACACACCCGAAGAAAGAAATGGGATAGTGGTGGCTGGAGGATGGTAGAGGTGAGGGAGGGTGTAGGGAGACGGGGAGACACACATGTTCGTAGGATGAAGAAAGTGTGTTGGTGAAGATAGCAATGTTAAATAAGCAGGACAAGCAGGAGAGAGAATGGATGACGGATGAGCGAGGTTCAGTGGTAGGAGAGTTGCCAAAAAGAGCCCAAATGGGGAGGTTAGAAATGAGAGAAACTTCATTTGAGATGTAGGAAAAGTGAGGATGAGTGTGGATATAGGTAAATGTACAGGTAGAGGGAGAGAAGGTTGAGGGAATTGGCATCTGCTATGTTAAATGGGATGCAAGGTGAGAGCTGGGAGTCAAGTGAAGGGCTCGAGGGAGCGAGGAAGGCTTGGAATGGTTCTTGAGGAGAATGGTGGAGATACTACTCAAGGCAGAAAGATTGTCACGGGGGGTTGGTGCTGAGATGTGAGTCAGTGAATTTGTACACATTTCTCTGTGTGAATGTGTGATTTAATATTTTTCCAACAGAGCTCGGCTCACCTAGAGTGGTCATGGTGAAGAGCAAATGTAGCCTTGGTTCAGATTTTGGGTTTTATTGGTTAGATGTGGCTGTGACAATGTGACAGGGAGCAGGGGAAGGTAGTTCCTACAGAGTAGTTAACATGATCACCATGGGGCCCAGACTAGACAGGCAAGGAAGGCACGCCGGAGAGCACTGTCCTGGAGGGTTCAAGGGACTGGTAGTCTCAATGTGGGATAGAAGAAAAGGGATAGTAAGAGTAAGGGAATGAAAACTGGAAGGCGGAGGTCAGAGAGCACGTGAAATAGTTGAGGCTAAGATTTCAGAGGGAGAGCCAGTCAGGCCCTGGCCAGCTCCAGCGTCAGGCTGTCCGGGTTTGGCATGCACCCAGGGTCAAGTTCAGCTCTGGAGTGTCATTTCCCGAAGATTTTCATCTTGCTTACTTTTTTGCTCACCATGTGTATTAATTTGCTAGAGCTGCCACTACAAGATACCACTAACTGGGTTGTTTAAACAACAGAAATTTATTTTTACACGGTTTTGGAGGCCAGAAGTCCAAGATCACGGTGTCGGCAGGTTTGGTTTCTCCTGAGCTTGCAGATGGCCCTCCTCTTGTTTTGTCCTCAGAAGCCCTCCTCTGTGCTTGAGCATTCCCGGTGTCTTTCTGTGTGTCCAAATTTTCTTTTTATATGAGGACACCAATGAGATTGGATTGTCTCGTTTTATGACCTCTTTTTACCTTAATCACCTCTTTAAAGGCCTTATCTCCAAATACAGTCACATTCTGAGGTACTAGGGGTTAGGACTTCAACATATAAATTGTGGGGTGGTCACAATTCAGTCCGTAACACCATTCATTGCAAATATGTAGTGTTATAACTATATTGTGTTCAGCATTTTAAATTATTTTGTACTGGGAACAAATAGCTGGCACTGCCTTCAATATTGCTTTCTAAAGCTTGCGTGTAATTTGGGAATGTGAGGTATAAACCAAGGAGTAAGTACTAAATCCATGTTGGGTTTCTTTGTCTACTTAAAAAAATTTATGATGTCAGCTGACCTCCATAAACACCTAAAATGAGCATTATCAAAATTGTTTTCAGGCTTATATGTTTTCACCAAATAGAACTTTTGTTCAAAACAAAGTACGTGAGATGGTACCCTCTAATGAAGTGGTTCTCAGCCTTGGCTGCTGGTTAGAATACTTTGGAAGATGTTTAAAACTTTCTGATACCTGGACTCCACTCCCTAAACCTTTTGGTTTTAAGTTGAAATTCAGTGGTATTACATACATTTGCATTGTTGTACAACTATCACCACCATCCATCCCCATAACTCTTTTCATCACCTGAAACTCTATACCCGTTAAACAATAACCCCACTCCCCCTCCTCCCAGCCCTTGGCAGCCACCATTATACTTTCTGTCTTTATGATTTTAACTTCTGTAAGTACCTTGTATAAATGGAATCATACAGTATCTGTCTTTTTGACTGGCTTATTTCACTTAGCAGTATGTCCTCAAGATTCATCGATGTGATAGCATATTGCAGAATTTCCTTTCTTTTTAAGCCTGAATAATATTCCATCGTATGCATATACCACCTTTTGTGTATCCATTCATCCATCAATGGACACTTGAGTTGCTTCTACATTTTAGCTGTTGTGAATAATACTGTTATGAACGTGGGTGTACAGATAACTCTTCAAGACACTGCTTGCGGTTCTTTTGGATGTCTACCTAGAAGTGGAATTGCTGGATCACATGCTAAATCTGTTTTTAAGTTTTTGAGGAACCGTGTTCCACAGCAGCTGTACCACTTTACATTCACACCAATAGTGCACAAGGGTTCCAGTTTCTCCACATCCTTGCCAACGCTTGTTTTGTGATTTTTTGATGGGAGCCATCCTAAAGGGGTGAGGTGGTATCTTGTGGTTTTGACTTATATTTCCATAATGATTAATGTAATCTTTTCATGTGCTTATTGGCCATTTTTATATCTTTTTTGGAGAAATATCCATTCAAGCCCTTTGTCCGTTGTTTTTGGGGGTTTTTTTGCTGAGGGAGATTGTCCCTGAGCTAACACCCGTGCCGGTCTTCCTCCATGTTGTGTGTGGGACACCACTACAGCATGGCTTGATGAGCAGTGTGTAGGTCCACACCTGGGATGCAAACCCCTAAACCCTGGGCTGCCAAAGCCGAGTGAGCGAACTTAACCACTATGCCACTGGGCTGGCCCTGCTTTGTCCATATTTTAAACAAGATTTTGGCTTTTTTATTGTTGAGTTTTAGATGTTCTCTATATATTCTGGATATTAATCTTGTATCAGATGTAGATTTTCAAATATTTTCTCCCATTCTGTGGGTTGCCCTTTTACTCTGTTGATAGAGTCTTTTTATACACAGAATTTTAAAAATTATCGTGAAGTCCAATTTGTTTATTTTTTCTTTTGTTATTTATGCCTTTGGTGTCATGTCCAAGAAAATCACTGCCAGACCCAATGTCATAAAGCTTTTGTTCCACATTTTCTTCTAAGAGGTTTTTTGTTTCAGGTCTTACATTTAGGTCCTTCATCCATTTTGAGTTAATTTTGGTATATGATGTTAGGTAAGGGTCCAACTACATTCTTTTGCATGTGGATATCCAGTTTTCCCAGCATCATTTGTTGAAAAGACTGTCTTTTCCCCCTCTTAGCACTCTTGTCAAAAATCCTTTGACCAGGGGCTGGCCCCGTGGTGCAGCGGTTAAGTGTGCATGTTCTGCTTCAGCGGCCTGGCGTTCGCTGGTTCGGATCCTGGGTGCCGACATAGCACCGCTTGGCAAGCCATGCTGTGGTAAGTGTCCCACATATGAAGTAGAGGAAGATGGGCACGGATGTTAGCTCAGGGCCAGTCTTCCTCAGCAAAAAGAGGAGGATTGGCAGTAGATGTTAGCTCAGGGCTAATCTTCCTCAAAAAAGAAAATCATTTGACCATATATGAGATATGAGAAGATCTGGGTTTATGTCTATTCCGTTGGTCTGTATGTCTGTCTTTATGCCGGTACCACACTGTTTTGATTACTGTAGCTTTGTAGTAAGTTTTAAAATCAGGAAGTATGAGTCTTCCAGTTTTGTTCTTCTTTTTCGAGATTGTTTTGGCTATTCAGGGTCCCTTGGGATTCCATATGAATTTTAGGATGAGTTTTCCTATTTTTGCGAAGAATGTCATTGAGGTTTTAATAGCCATTGCACTGAATCTGTAGATTGCTTTGGATGGTATTGACATTTTAACAATATTAAATGTTACAGTTCATGAACATGGGATGTGTTTCCATTTATTTATGTCTTTAATTTCTCTCAGCAACATTTTGTAGTTTTCATTGTCCAAGTTTTTCACCTCCTTGGTTAAGTTAATTCCTAAGTATTTCATTCTTTTTGATTCTAATATAAATAGAGTTGTTTTCATGATTTGCTTTTTAGATTGTTCACTATTAGTTTATAGAAATACAACTGATTTTTATGTGTTGACTTTGTATCCTGCTGCTTTGCTGAATTGATTTATTAGGTCTATCAGTTCTTGTGGAATCTGTAGGATTTTCTACATATAAAATCATATTGTCTGTAAACAAAGATAACTTTCTCTCTTCCTTTGCAATTTGGATGTCTTTTATTTCTTTTTCTTGCTTAATTGCTCTGGCTAGAACTTCCAGTACTATGTTAAATGGAAGTGATGAAAGCGGGCATCCTTGCCTTGGTCTTGATATTACAGGAAAAGCTTTTACTCTTTTACCATTGAGTATGATGTTTGCTGTGGGTTTTTCATATATGGCTTTTATGTTAAGGTAGTTTTCTTCTATTCCTAGTTTGATTAGGTGTTTTTATCATGAAAGGGTGTTGAATTTTGTCAAATGCTTTTTCTGCATTAATTGGATGATCATGTGTTTTTTTTCCCTTCATTCTGTTGATGTGGCATATTATATCGATTGGTTTTCATTTACTGAACCATCCTTGCATTCCGGGATTAAATCCCACTTTGTCATGGTATATAATCGTTTTAATAGCTGCTGAATTCTGCTTGCTGGTATTTTGTTGAGGATTTTTGCATCAGTATTCATAAGGGATATTGGTCTGTAGTTTTCTTTTAGTATCTTTTTTCTGAGTTTGGTATCAGGGTAATGCTGGCCTCATAGGATGAGTAGGGAAGTGTTCCCTCCTTTTCAATTTTTTGGAAAAGTTTGAGAAGGAGTGGTATTAGTTCTTCTTTAAATGTTTAGTAGAATTTGCCAGTGAGCCATCAGGTCTGGGACTTTTTTTTGTTGGGAGATTTTTTTATTACTGATTCAATCTCCTTATTAGATACAGGTGTATTCAGATTTTCTTTTTCTTCTTGATTATGCATCTTTTCACTTCCGTGATCAAAAGCAGCAATCAGAGCACAGAGTCCTGATATTTGGAGACCAGCATCCTTTTGCCCACTCTGGCTCCTGTTAGCTGTGTGCAGGCTGCTCCAGGAACATGTGTACAGCTACCTGCCATGTGGCTTGGAGTAAACAGTAGGTAGGTGCTGTGCTTAGATCTGAAACTGACTGAAATTAATCACAATTTATCATCCAGGGCTTCCTGTGGAAGTTGCAAATCTTCAACAGACTCCAGAGTTCCAAAATAGGTATATCAGACAGACTCTGTCAGTCCAATTGTTGTGTAGGTGGGGAGGCAGATTCCTGGTGCTTTGTTTTCTGCCATGTTCCCCTCAACTTGATGAATTTTAACACGTCTACACCTGTGGAGCTGTCACCACAGTCAAGATAATGAATATATCTATCACCCCCCCAAATTTTCCTTTTGCTACTTTGTAATGACTTCCTCCTACACCTCCCTCACTTCTGTCCCCCGAGATAAACACCATTGAATCATAGAATATGTAGTCTTGTCTAGCTTCTTTTATTCATAAGCATTTTGAGATTTTGAGATTTCATCCATGTTTTGTGTCTCAGTCATACGTTAATTTTTATTGCTGAGTAGTATTCCATTGTGTGGGTATACCACGATTATAAATTTATTCTCCTGTTGTTGGACATGTGGGTTATTTGCAGTTTGAGGCTATTACAAATATAGCTAACAAGAACATTCTTGTACAAGTCTTTGTACTTTACGCTTTTGTATTGGTTTCCTAGGGATGCTATAGCAAATCACCACAAACTGGGGGACTTACAATGACAGACATTTATTCTCTCACAGTTCTGGAAGCTGGAAGTCCACAGTCAAAGTGTTCACAGGGCCATACTCCTTCTGAACGCTTTAGGGAAGAATCCTTCTTTTCCTTCCCCTAGCTTCAGAAACTCCTGGCTCCTGGCGATCCCTGGTGTTTCTTGGCTTTTAACCACTTCGCTCCACTCTCTGTTTCCTCTTCTCTGTATGTCATCTCTTCTTGTAAGGACATCAGTCATTGGATTTAGGGCCCACCTTCTTCCAGTATGACTTCATTGTAAGTAGTTACATGTGCATCCAGGAAAGGTCACATTCTGGTGGACATGAGTTTTGGAGGGGACACTCTTCAACCCACTACAACTTTTCTTTCTGTTGGGTATGCATCTCGGAGTTAAACGACTGGGTCTTATGGTAGGTGTGTGTGTAGCTTTTTAAGAAACTGCCAAATTGTTTTTCAAAGTGGTTGTTCCATTTTACATTTCTACCAGCACTGTATGAGGAGTGGTGTACAGTTGCTTCACGTCCTGGCCAACAATCTCTCCCTTTAGCCATTCTAATGGATGTGAGGTAGTATCTCATTATCTTAATTAACATTTTCCTAATGACTGATAATCTTGAGCATCTTTTTATGTGCTTAATCGCCATCCATATGTCTTCCTTGGTGATCTTTTGCCCGTTTTTAAAATTGGGTTGTCTTCTCAAGTTGTAAGGGTTGTTTATATATTCTAGATACAAGTCTTATGTCAGATATAAACTATTTTGCAAATATTTTCTCTCAGTCTGTTGCCTGCCTTTCATTTTTTATAAAATAGAGATTCTGATTTAATTGCTCCGGTTTGGGGCCCAGGCATCAGAATTTTTGAAAGCTCCCAGATGATTTCCTATGGTCGAGAACCACTGCTTCTAATGTGAGGTTCTGAAGAATCCTAATGTATATTTGGCAGCTTCTTTTCTTTTTTTTTTTTTTAATTGAGTTATTGATAGGTTACAATCTTGTGAAATTTCAATTGTACATTAATGTTTGTCAGTCATGTTGTAGGTGCACCACTTCACCCTTTGTGCCCACCCCCCACCCCACCTTTCCCCTGGTATCCACTAAACTGTTCTTGGTCCATAGTTTTAAATTCCTCATATGAGTGGAGTCATACACAGATTATCTTTCTCTTGCTGGCTTATTTCACTTAATATAATTCTCTCAAGGTCCATCCATGTTATTGCAAATGGAATGATTTTGTTGTTTTGCAGCTGAGTAGTATTCCATTGTATATATGTACCACATCTTCTTTATCCATTCGTCTGGCAGCTTCTTTTCTACAGGATAATTTTGGGAAAAAGCCTCAGTCGTAGGTAAATTTTTAGCTTTTCAGTTCTAAACCTTTATTTACTGTACTTAGACATCCCAGCCAGCAGATGGCAATAGTGTAACATGTAAAAATTATCCTAGGTCATTTAACCAAGTCAATTAGGTTAAAGGATTTGGTGAGCTGCTTTTATTATCAAACTGAAAGATATCTATGTCATTTTTGTTTGTCAGGTTAATGATAGTAGGTAAAGATGGGAGCTGCATATGTGGATTTTAAGTGAACAAAGAAGAACTGCAGATAATGTGCATGTACTACTGATTCAACCACATGAAACTAATTGAGAGCACGTCAGTGAAGATCAAAAGAAGAATTTGGAGCTATGTGGATACTGTTAAATTTTTTTTTTTAGATTTATTCTTCTTTTCTTTTGAAGATTTTTCCTTCTTCTCCCTAAAGCCCCCCGTACATAATTGTATATTTTTTAAAGTTGTGGGTCCTTGTAGTTGTGGCATGCGGGACGCTGCCTCAGCGTGGCTTGATGAGCAGTGCTAGGTCTGCACCCAGGATCCGAACCCTGGGCCGCCAAAGCGGAGCACGCAAACTTAAGCACTCAGCCACAGGGCCGGCCCCTAGTTTAATATTAATAAGATTTTTTTCCCTCTTATTTTCCTTTGTTCTTAACAATTACATTAAATTACAGTCAGTTCTTTTTTTTTTCGTGTTCAACTGCTCAGGTATAACTTCAATTTTGTGTTTAATCTTTTTTTAGGGAAAATTTCAAACATAGGCAAAAGTAGAGAGGCTAGTATAACAACCCCCTAACTCAGTGATTCCTAACTCAAGGCCACTCTTGTTTCATTTATGCTTCTGCACATTCCTCCTTTGCCTCTCAGATTATTGTGAAGCCAATCTGAGCTTCATCGTTTGTCCTGTAAATTACAAATTCACTTTTAAGCAGCTTTCTTTATTTCTCTTATCTTAGAAATACTCCTTTGTAAAGTGATATTTTTCTTGTAGAGTAAATAACACTTTAGAACAGCAATTCTCAAACTTTTTGGTCTCAAGAGCCTTTTACATACTTAAAAATCAAGAACCCCTGGGAGCTTTTGTTTATGTGGGATTATATCTGTTAATAATTACTGGATTAGAAATAAAAACTGAGAACCTTTAAAAATAGATATTAATTTATTTAAAATAACAATATCAAAACTATTACATGTTAACATACATAACATTTTTTCTCAATCATAACCTAGCATCCAAAACAAAAAACACTCTGCGAGAAGAAAGCGTCGTCTTATGTATTTGTGAACCTCTCTGATTCCACTGCTTGATAGACGACGACGGAATGTTTCCATCTGCGTCTCTGTTCAGTCCGTTGTAGAACATTGTTTTGGTTGAAGCATGTGAAGAAAATGGAGACTCACAGAGATATGTAGTTGGAAAAGGAAAGAATATTTTATTGGTATTTTCAGATAATGGTGGTTATTCTTCTTTGATATTATGCCAAAATTCCACTGCATAGTTGTAAGCAAATGCGAGTGAAAAGGGCAGATAACATCTTAGTATTATTATAAAAGTAGTTTTTAATCTTGCAGATCCCCTAAAGGTGTCCTGGGGAAGCCCAGGGTTCCATGAACCAGAGTTTAGGAACCACTGTTCTAGAAATACTCTGCTTTAGATGGAGTTTCCTTTTTCTTTCTATTTGAAACGTTTAAGTGAAATTTATTTCCCTCAATTTTATTATACAAACATATTAAGAAAGGAAATTAAAGCAAAACAAAGACAACAGTGTCACTTCTCAGTGTATCTTCTTAGTTTTTTCTATTCTCTTTTAGTTCTTATTGAGACTTATTTCATCATCTTTTTTCACTTTCCAAAATGGAAATTTTTTTTCCTAAAAATAAAAATAATATTTATTAATTTTAAAAAAATTTCAGTGAAAATAGACAACTCTGAAAAGGAAATAATAGCCCACCATAATCCTCTCATTTTGAACTTTTAATGGAACTTTTTTTCAACTTTTAACGAAACTTTAATCACAATAGCAGTCCACCATAATCCTGTGATTTAGAACTTCTTAAATAAAACTTTAATGACTTGGGATTCTGTTTTCTAAAAAAGAAATTGGAGGAAGGCAAATTGCCTGTAGTACATTTAATTGAGTTTTTAGGGTTAAGTTTAAATCAAACCATTTGTTCTGCTTGATAATATCTCTTCAGTTAATTGACAGAAGGGAGGCCTTCTGGTGTTTCTCTAAGTACAGATTTAAGACAGTGCTTGTGACCCAAATGAAATGTCAGTATAAGAACTGATCTAATGTAGGTTTGTTTGTGTTTTTCTTAATTTGAGAGTGGCAGCTGCAGACTCTGAAAGACGTGAGCTAACTGAGCTCTTCATCACGGTCTTCAGAACCTTCACGCTCCTCTCCTGTGGGTTTGAAGATCTGGTTATCTCGAAGATGAACTATGGGGTTTTCCCCCAGGTTTAAAAAAATGTTGAGTGGTAAATGGCAAATTTTGGGGGTTTGGTAGTTTAAAAAAAAAACCTGAGAGAGAAATTTAATTATCTGCAAAGTATAGTTTTAAAGCCATGTGTTTCGAAGTCTCTATACAAGCCCATTAATGAATAAATAGTCCTCAATTTGTGAAAGTTCTGCCCAGTGCATACTTAATTAATCACTAATGCTGTTCCCCATTCCCTCTTCTTCAACTCAACAATTAAAAACTGGAAGATGGCCATGTGATCGCTTGGTCATCCAGGTGTGTTGGAGCAAGAATTGTGATAAAAAATGTGAAACTTCTAGAAAAATCAATGAGTTCAGAAGTACAGGAAGGGTAAACACGTGAAACAGCAGCAGCCTGACTCCTTGCAGTGGCCTTTTCAGCATCAGATAATCCCTTGTTTCTTCACTCTTCTCATTTTCTCTTTTGTATGGCACTTGTTGAAATTCTCCCAGCCGGGATCCACCCGTTTTTGTGAGCGGAAGCTTGAGGCAGAGCCTTTCCTCCTGAGGCCTCGCTGAGTCTGTTTGACAAGGGCACGAGAGTTGGGGGTGCGTGGGGGTGTTGGTTGCTGCTGTTTCAGAGTTGGTGGGTGATGTTTAGACGTGGAGGACATGGTGGGCGCGGCTCTGAGGAGGATCCAGAGCTGGAGGATCCCTGTGGATGACAGCGCAGAGGCCGAGGGAGAAAGGCACCCTCACGTGAGGAGGTTTGAACAGGGTGGGAGTGTGCAAAGGATGAACTTGACTGAGTTTTCTCTCAGGCCAATGGCGAGACAGTCTGGTCTTTCTTACACCCTGTGGTCTTGCTCCCTCAGGTGCAGTCTGGTACTATTGTTACAATGTAGCCCCATTATGCAGTTCGGCATCGAAACCAAGTCATTTTTTATAAATTTGTATTTATGGGAAACGTATTGTGAGTTCTGAATAGCCATTTTATAAGTGAATTTTTAGAAACAGTGTGTTGAAAGTGAGGCTCTGCCTAAAGTGACGACACTTTTCTTTCGCTTAGAAAATGCCGCCTCAGATTTCTGATTCCGTTTTTTTTTGCTGTGGACTCAATGTATCCATTTTTATTGCCTTTTCATTGGGTGGCCTTAGAGAATAGAATTGTGTAAATAAGATAGTGGATTAGAAACAATCCCGCACTGGTACTGAAGACACTAGTTTACTTCTGAGGGCAGAGAAAACTCCCCTTGTGGAAGAGCAGCAGCTGCGATGCTGAGCATGAGGCAGGGGCCGCCTCCACTCTCCGTAGCACCAAACTGCTGAGCTTTCGACAGAGGCCCCCCTTGCAGGCTTTCTCTCAGTAAATACAGCTTTCTCCTGGTTATGCAGATATCAAGAATGTCAGTCATCCTTGACCTGCCTCTTTCCTTCATGCCCCACCTCCAGTCTCCCAGAAAATGCTGTGGATTTTCTTTGGAGTCTCTCTGACCACTTCTCACCCTCACTACTTCCACATTTTGATCCAAGCCAGTGGCATCTCCAGACTGGACAGCTGCCATAGCCTGCTGACTGATCTCCCTGTTTCCCAGCACCCATGTCTGTTTTCAGCTGGGGTGGTCCATATTGGATCACATCACTCTTCTGGTTAAAACTCTCTAATAGCTTTCCATCTTGCTCAGGCTGAAACTCAGAGTCTTTACAGTGACCCATAAGGTCCTGTGCAGTCTGGCCCCCTTTGCCTCTCAGATCTTACTGCATTCCAGCCACACTGGACTCCTTGGTGTTTTTCCATCCTACCAGATATGCTGCTGCCTCAGGATCTTTGCACTTGCTATTTCCTCTTCCTCCAGTTATCTGTATGATTATTCATCCACCTCCTTCAGCTCTTTTCTTAAACATCTCCTTCTTAGAATAGTTCTTCCTGACCACCTATTTTCAATTGCATGTATTCCCTCACCCTCACCCAAGCAGCCCTGTCTTCTGTCCCTACTTTATTTTTCTTTATAGCATTTATCACCATATGACATCCTATGTACTTTATTTGCTTTTATTATCTATTTTTTCTCCATATTAGAATAGAAGCTCTGTGAGAGTAGGAATTTTTGTCTGTTTGAACTTAGAAGAGTGCTTGGCATAAAGATGCTGAATTTGTTGAATTAATGAATAATAGTTGCCATTTACTAAATTCTTACTATGTGTCAGGCACTGAGCTGGGATCTTTGTTATCACTAATCCTTGTGATCATCCTGTAAGGAAGGCAGCATCTCTTTTTGCTAAGCCTCAGAGAGGTTAAGTGACTTTGCCGAGTTTGTTAGTAGTAGAGCTCTAACCCAGATGATAACCCAGGCCTGTCTCCAGAGTCTGAGTTCCGTTCACAAAGCTTCCCTGTGTTCCTGGTGAAGTGCTGGTCGCTAGGAGGTTTAATAAGGTATGGTTTGCTGTTCTTCTTTTGATAAGGGAAAGTATACAGTGCATTTCTAACAACACTTTCCATCTTGGATTATCTTGACTTTAAAAGATTAAAATGAAATGAAATTGAGTGTTTAAAGGAGCATGCCTCAGTTATCTGGAATGTTTACTTATATGTAGACATTATTCTCCAAATGCAAGGGAGAAGGGAGTATTGTTTGTATACTTGAAGAAGTCAAGAGATATTTCAAATACTAATTCTGCTTTTTAATTAGTTTTAACTATGGTTTTTTTTCCAAAAAGCAAACATTTGGGGGCTGGCCCAGTGGTGTAGTGGTTAAGTTCAGGCGCTCTGCTTCAGTGGCCAGGGGTTTGCAGATTTGGATCCTGGGTGCGGACCTAACACCGCTGGTCAAGCCATGCTGTGGTGGCAGCCCACATGAAATAGAAGAAAATTGGCACAGATGTTAGCTCAGGGCCAATCTTCCTCACCAAAAAAAGAAAAAAAGCAAACATCTGTATAGGCTCATTATATGCTAGTTGCTATTATGAGTACTTTACAACTATTAACTCCTTTAACATCATCTTTATAATAACCATGGGAAAGTTACTTCATTACTCTTATTTCTACTTCCTGATCTTTGAACAGAGAAGATTGGACCACATGGTCTCCAAGGCCCTCCAGCTCTGAAATGTTAAGACTTTCTAACTGTTGCCAGGCAACCTAGTTCTGTGTTACGATGAGGTCATCTTTTCCTAGCAGGAGCAGATATGATGGTGGAGCCCTGAACTCACCGCAGAGTAGGAGAGGAAGCTGTGATTTAGATGAATAAAAATGCACAGTCTGTATCTAGCGTGGTGTCGGTCTAGGAAGGAAGAGAGGGGCATCAGATCATTGCTGAGGTTTTGATGGTGTGAAGCTCCATAGATGGCTTCACTGCTTTTCCTTAATATCTTAAGGTAGAAATTGGAAGTCGGGAAGTCTTGAGCAGAGCACCGAACACTTCCTTATTATCCAGCACTACTTTTTAGCTATAGGTTGAAGCTTGGCCAGTGGTTCTTCTCTCTCGAGGTTTCAAGAAGTAGCAAATGGAAAAGTCAAGAACTTGGAACATGAAAATATTAAACTTGAATCTGATCAGCGTTCTGGAGCCAACTACTAATTTACAGGAATTGTTGGGGACTTATTACACCTCAAGGATAGAATCACCAGATCTGGTCCATGGGAAACTGTAAGACAAACAACCCAGCTTCTTCCAGTAAATCAGTGCAAGGAGAGAGAACACCTACAGATCCAAAGCAGTTTGTGATAGATCAACCGTTTGCAGGATGTGGATGATATTGGGCCTTTAATTCCTGATCTGAACAATCAAGGAATCTGAACACCAATTGTTGGAGATGTTAAGAAATTGTTATTGATTTTTTTACATGTAGTAATACTGGTCAGTTGTGTTTTAAAACTCTTTATATTTTAGAGCTACACACTGAAATATTTATAGATGAAATGATGTGAGCTCTGAGATATGCTTCAAAAATAACTGGGAAATGGAACCTAGAGTAGTTGGGGTTACATGTGGAACAAGATTGGCCATAAGTTGATAAAATTAGTTTATGGATTCAGTGGGATTTATTGTATTATTCTGTCTACTTCTGTAAGTTTGAAATTTCCGTTGTAAAAATCTTTCTTAAAAAACTGACGTATTAGGGGCTGGCCCCGTGGCCGAGTGGTTAAGTTCGAGCGCTCCGCTGCAGGCGGCCCAGTGTTTCGTTAGTTCGAATCCTGGGTGTGGACATGGCACTGCTCATCAGTCCACGCTGAGGCAGCGTCCCACATGCCACAACTAGAAGAACCCACAACGAAGAATACACAACTATGTACCGGGGGGCTTTGGGGAGAAAAAGGAAAAAATAAAATCTTTAAAAAAAAAAAAACTGACATATTAAATAAATACCATATGCTTTCAGGATAGAAGTTATAAAGAGGGAGATTTTAAAACAAGGCATCTTTAGTGAATTTCATGCAGAGGCAACATCATCATCTAGTATTTTTCTCCACACAAACATATATTCGTTATAAAAGATGAAAGTAGTTCAGAAATGTCACTATAAGAAAGTGAAAGTCCCCTTCTTTAATCAAATAGTATTTTTAAAATACTGAAAATTGTCCTGTCATTTGCACATGGTAGCAGTCCTTTTTCCATTTATGAAATGCACGAGATGAAATTTACATCACGAGGTGAAGAGAGAGTTCATACTGAACCACATTGCTTTTGCCTTGCAAAAGGGTTATTGTTTGTTCTGGGGAGTCTTAAAAAAAAGAATCCTGTATGTGTTAGTCCATTATATTGTGACAGCTGTAGCTAAGTGGCAGTCTGGAGTGCTCCGTGTGCAGCCACCCCTGCCTTTAGTCAGGTGGCCACTGCAGGTTAGTTCTGGTGTGGTTAGGCCTTCCACGAAGGGAGCTTTGAACCTGAGAGCCTCCGTCCTCCGAGCTGCAAACTGGGAGATGTGGAGTAAGGGGATTTCCACTCTTTGTTAATGAGCTCTCCAGGCACGTTTCCTCTTTGTTTTTGCCTTTTCCTCAGCTGTAAGCAGCTGCAGGAAGTAAAATGTGATTTCCTGCACTCAGGAGTGCTGGCTTTTCTTCTGCAGACTTATAACTGGAAGAGTGGACTGGGTATGGATTGAGCTACCTACACAGCTGATTTAAATGCTAGGTTTTGTTTTGTTTTGGTGAGGAAGAGTGGCCCTAAGCTAACATCCGTTGCCAGTCTTCCTCTTTTTTTTTTTCTCCTCAAAGCCCCAGCCCGTAGCTGTAAGTCCTTCTAGTTCTTTCACATGGGACGCTGCCACAGCATGGCCTGGTGAGCGGTGTGTAGGTCCCCGCCCAGGGTCCGAACTGGTGCACCCCCAGCCTCTGAAGCAGAAACGTGTCAGAAATCAGAGTCTTCATAAATACTTCTCCCTTTCTAGGCTCCCATCCTGCCATTGCGTTTCTTTTGTGACTTTACTCTTTGCCACCCAGACTGAAGAGATTAAAACCGATTTTGCCTCTTGCCCTTCACCTGTGTCTATCAGTCACTAACCCTCTGTGCAGTTTTCTTTATCTGCCTCTGCTGCTCCCTTTCCACCACTGCCATCTTGTCTAGGCCTTGGACGTTTCAGCCTCAACCTCCTTCTTGCCTCCTAACTGGTTTTCCTGTGTCTGCACTTTCCTTCTTCCATCTGTTTTCACACTGTTGCCAGACCCATCTTTCCAAACGCTGATTTAATCGTAGTATTCCCTTGCCTGAAATCCTTCGTGCAGTTTCCCGTTCTTACCCTGAAAGCAACTCCCTCTCCACAGTTTCGGGGCAGCCTGCTTTTCAAGCCCCATTGTTCATTACTCTCCTCCACAAACTCCTGCTTCACCCGGAGTCGGCTGCTCCCTGCCTCTGGACTGCTTTGCTGTTTTCTTCCTCTGCTTTTTCCCTTCATCTAAATGTACTCCTATCTCCAAATCCTGTTTTTCTTCAAGGCTTATCTCAAGTCCCTTTTGTGTCAGAAGCCTTTCCTCACCTCTATAGTCTGCATTTATCTTTTCTTCCTTTGAACTTGTTGCATCTATTAACTCTGGCACACGTTTGGCTATAAATCCTATACCTGTGTTCTTGTTTTGGGGCTTACTTTTCCACATCAGTATCTGTAGTCTCTTCAGCCACGTTATAAACTCTTTGTGAGGAACAGGGCACCCTCCTTTGTATTCTCCACAACGCTTGGCATCCAGTGAGCGTGCAGTACATATTGCTGTTTGTATGTTAAACCATCCAGTATTTGCATTTCTTATGTCATGGCTACCATTTACCTGATCATCTTGTGGAAGCTTTACCATACATTGAGGGAAGGAGAGTTTTATATGCTGTGCAGGTGAGGGAACGGGCTCGGAGAAGTTCCTGAACGGCGGAGCCAGCGCTACACGGTTTAAGTCATGAAGCCCGGATTCAAACCCACATCGCTGGACTCAGTTACACATGCTGTTTGCACTTATTAGTAATTCTACCTCCTTATTAGTCTGATGCGTGTTTTTGAGGGTGGAAGAGTACTTAACTCTTAGCTTGCTATTACTTGCTTAATTAATGGCAGCAGAAGAAAAAGTGCGCAAACAGGGATTAGTGGTATTTGCTAGCCGGAATTATGAAACAGATGCAAACTGTGTCAGAGTTCACAGGAAAATAGAATTTCCCTAATCTTGTTGATTACTGGTGGGATGACTCATCTTCCAGTTGTACGTTGCTCTTAAGTTATTCAGTATTTGCACAAGTTAGACCTAGAAGGGAAAACCACTGATGAGATGTACAAGACACGTCATTTGAGCCCGTGAGTGTTCCCGGGATATCCCCAAGACTTCTACCTGAGAAGTCTTGCCTTTCCCATTTACTGCTTGACTCTTTCACCTTTCCAGTTTCTTTCAGGGTAAAATCACTTCCCATTTCCTTTCTGCCCATCATGTGGACAGCTTCCATGGGCTACTTTCTTGCTACTGCAATGCAGGAAGATTTACTGTATGCTATTGAACATTAGTCAGATTTAGTATCGTTTATCTTAGGCACTAGAAATTCCAGGAATTTAAAATTTTCCCTTCTCTATTCTTGATTTTTTTTTTTTCATTAAAAGAGGACAAAAAGACAATCCAAACCATTTTCTTTTTTAATCAGTAATAAAATTGGGTATAGATGATAGTAAATTCTACTTCACTGCTGTAAGAAAATTTTAAACTTTGATGACTTTTGCAGATACAACTGATAAATTGTTGTTTCTACTTTATAAACAAAAGAAATAGCTCATTCAGCTCTAAAGTAATGAGTTAAGTAGGAGTCAGGAATAGAGCCTCCGTATTTTTTATGTAGTTATTAGCTTGGTCTTTTTTCCCCTCGACATCTCAGTTTTCTAATAGGATTGTTTTGAGGATAGAATCAGAACCCACATACACATTGTGAAGCATAAGGTAATCTACAGGGATGCGCTACAGGCAAGCTCCAGCAGAGAGCACTTGATTTATGAATCATCTCTACACGTGCGCTGCAAGGGCAGCGGATCTAGTCCCGGGATAGACCCTTTGAAGGGCATGGGCCGAATGGTCTCTTTGGCCCCTGAATCAGAACGCCTGGGCACAAACGAAACGTAGAACATGTTTTTCTTATTCTTGTGGAGGCAGTTAGGTTATTGGTACTTACGGGGATCCATCTCCTCTATGGCCATATGAAGACAGGAGCCCGTTTCTGAGTCGGGAACAGAAAGCAGGGAAAGTTATTTTCCTGGTATCCTGTATTAAAATCCAGAGTTCTAAATGGTGACAAACCATTGGTAAAACTTGTACTATTACTAGTTACCTAAAACACGTGTAGAGGCTTTTGTAGTATAGACTTTCTATAGTCAAATCATTTCATTTTATTGAGTCCTTACAATAGCCTTCTGAAGTAGGTAGCCCCATTTTATAGCTGAGGAACCCGAGGCCCAGGAAACTGAAGTGAGTTGACCAAAGTCCTATGAGCTAATGGCTGGCCCAGCTGGGAAGATGCAAACTCAGGTTAGCTCATCGCTAGTCCAGGCTCCAGTGTCCTCACAGCTCCTCTGAGGGTTTGTGCATGTCCCTGAGGAGGATAATAATAACATCGTATCCAGACTTATTAGTAAAGGAAGCATTTTGATTTTGGTCACTTTTTCGGGGTGAACAATGAAGAATCTACAAAGATTCTTAAAAAGAGCCTTGGGCAACTCTGCGTAATTGCTTTTCTCTGGAAATTCTTTCTGAGTTCTCTTAGTTAAGTTCTGTCTATGTATAGTGCTCAATTTTTCTTCAAGCCATTTCTCTCCCTTATTTGAAAAATAAGTGTTGACTTTCTGATTTCCTTTTAAAAGGTTCTTCAGTGAGTCTTATCTGTGCAACGTTTTTGTTTTGTTTTGTTTTGTTTGGGGATCACCCGGTGAAAGGACTTTAATATTCTGCGTGTTTGCTTCCAGGGAGGGAGGGAGCTGGGCCCTGTGCTGGTGCCTCAGAGCAGGCTCCTGGTTGGCTGCGCAGCAGAGGGGATTTCCAGGGTGTGTGAGCATGGATGAACTCCTTGAACTGAAAGCAGAATTTAAAAAACAAACAAAAACGTGGTTGATAGCATTTCTGGATTTGCAGGATCCAAGCCGGTTATTGCCTTTCCATGCCAGATCTGTTTCTTTCTAATTTAGGAGCAAGATTCTGTGATGAAAGATATGTTGTTTTTTTGCCTTTCTTTTAGCTGTTCTCTGTAAGTCTGTTAGGATATGACATGAAAGGGAAAGAGAGTGGGATTAAAAGAATATGGCTTTTTGTTCTACCTGGAAATTTAATTTCTAAACCATCTTTACCTGAATAAGATCTATTTCCCAAAGCCCAGGCACGATTTAAGAAATAACTTTATACTTGTGAGTAAATTTCATTCTGTCTGGGGTATTTAGTAGAAAAATCGGCTTGGAAATATACTTAGCTGCTAGAGAACATGTGTCTTTAACTCTTGATTCGAGATGATTGAGAATTGTTTAGTGAAACCTTTTCAGTCCTTTATGTAATTGATAGTGGGCTATCATTTTGTATCTCAAGACAAAAAAATAGATTATCTTCTTCCTCCTTCCCCCTCACTCCTCTTCCTCTTCCTCCTCTTTTTTTTTCTTTCTAGCTGTATGGTTTTTCATTGTGTAGAATGACTAATTTGGTTTCTTATTTAGTCTTCTATTAATGAAAATTTAGGTTAAGTTTCTTACTATTAAAAAAATGCCACTGTGAATCATCTTACACGTTCGTAATTTCTCATATATTCTAATACAGCTGTAAGATAGATTCCTGCAAGTTGAATTCCCGGGGGAATGGGGAGATATCAATTTTGACTGGCCTTCGTGGAAATTTTCTCAGTATACTTGCATACTGATCAACAAAGTATGAGCATTCTTGTTTCTCCACAGCTTTGTGTTCCAGTGTGTCATCACACGTTTTGATCTTTGCCCATCTTAAGTGAGAAATGGAGTCTCAGTGTAGAGTCAATTTACATTTTTCTTAGTAAGTAAGTCAAGGATCTTTTCATGGGTTTAAAAGCCACTTGTCTTTCTTTTCTGCCAACTGCTTGCTTCTGTCTTGCCCATTTTTTACTTGAATTATTGAGGGTTTTTTATTGGTTTGTAGGAGTTCTTTTTTTGAAAAATTTGTTATTTGAATTACAGATTTTTTGAGGCTTTTTTTTACCTGCAGTTTTTTTTCCATGCACATTTTTAAATAGTCACATTTATCAAAATTTTCTTTTATGGCTCCTGGGTTGCATATTTAGAAAGGCCTTTTCCATTACAAGATTATTTAAAAACAAACAACAAACACAAACAAAGAACCTCCTTTTGCCCGCTGCTGCTTTTGCTTTTGTTGTTTTCCCTTTCAATTTCTGATCATTTGGAATTTTTTCTGATGTAAATGAGGTATAGTACCAACTTGATTTTTTCCCAGCTAATTACCCAATTGTGTCAACACTATTTATCTAAAAACCCGTCTTTTCCCTGACTAGGTTGGAATGGCACTTGTAGCATGTATCAGATTCCTATATATATTTGGGTCTGTTTCTGGACTTTCTGTTCTGATTCATTAATCTGTGTGCATGACCAAACTGTTTTGGGCTTTGTAGTTTTATAATATGTCTTAATATATAGAAGAGCTCATCCATAGGACTGAGGTTTTGGCCCTTTTTTAAATAAACTTTCAAGGGACAAATATTATAGGTCTGTGATAAAATGTATTAATAATGTTCCCTGGGGCAAAATCATGTTTTGTATATATTACAGAGTCCCATTACCCATGGCTTTTAAACATTTTTGACCACAACTCAAGTGCAAAATACATTTTATGAAACAACCCATCTACTAACTGAAAAAAGATTTTACATACAGAAAATTACGTTCTCTTGCTACATGTGTTGCACTGTATTTTAATTGTTTACTTTCCCCTAGAATTCTGCTTCCAACCTATTAAACTGATTTCACAACTCAGTAATGGGTTGTGACCTGCAGTTGAAAAATACTTCATTAGGCATCTATTCAGGTGAAATCCCATTAGTCCATAAGTCGTTTTTTGGGGAGAGCAAGAGAAGGAGGGATATCTCTCCTAAATACACTAGGGAGAGCACATCAAAGCAAGTAGGATTTCTCAACAAGAGAACTCATGAAGGACATTTGCGTTTCTCTTTCATTGTTTCCCAGTACCTTGTGGGGAATGGCAGTTGTCTTGACTGACGCGCCTTGCTAAAGAACTTAATAATATGTGCTGTCCGGGAAGGAGGAAAAACTTACAAGGCAGGTGCCAGGGGGCTCAGGCCCGGGTGGGAACTACTCCACTGCCTTAGAACATAGTTGTTTTATTGTCTTCTGGCTTTTGGGGTTCCCAGCTTGACTTTTCTTGCTCTGAGGTGTAGTAGAACACATGAGAGCATGGACTTCTATGTTTCAAATCCCAAGTCCACCACTTAACTAGTTATGTGACGTGCTTAACTTCTCTCTGCTTTAGTCTCCTAATCTGTTAAGTGGAGAAAATGGTAATACCTACCTCATACCACTGACAGAAGAATAAGAGAGTTAATAGATGAAACACACTTAGATTTCTTGTTTTTGTGATCTACATGGCACATGGAAATCTCTGTAGAAGTCTTTGTGTTGTTATTATTATTTGGCCTGGATATATATAGGATTTTTTTTTTCTTCAACCCCCAAATTAAAACTTTTATGGGAAGAGGACTAGGTGAATTTTATCATTAAGTTTCCCTGAAGCTCATGACTCCTTAAAGATTTAGATATTTTTTAATCTTAGGAAAGATATATTTTTTTAAATGATTGGTTCTCATCTTTTTGTTCTGATTTGTTCCTTGGGAGCGCCTTTGTGAGGCTTAAGTTGGACCTCTAGTCTCTGTCCTTTATAATGTTCCTTCTCTTAACTCTCTTTTTGTTCTTTTCCTCTGCGTTCTACTAGAATTTTCCAGAGTTTGTGCTGCATTTCATAAAATCCATGTTCTAGTATGTTACTTCCAATCTTTACGGCTTTCACCGAAGATTTAGTTCTGCTGTTGCATTTTGTTTTTTCTTGCATTTCTGTTTTATTTTTGCCAGATCCCTTTGCATCTCCTGCTGTTGTCTCCTTAAAGCTCATTGCTCTTTCTTCATAGATGCAACCAAGTTTGTCCTCTTATTTATTAAGAGGACAATAATAAAATATGTCCTCTGCCTGTCCCCTAGTTTTTGGCATTTCTCAGGGCTTCCTTCCTGTTTTCCTACTCTGCCCACGCTCCCTGTCCATTTTCACCCACTCCTGTGGTTTTCTCTACCACCTGTATGCCAGGGACACAGATCTTTATAGCTCCAGCCCTCGCATTCTCACCCAACCCCAGACTTCCTGTTGGACCTTTTCCTCAATGATATCCTTTCAGTGACAGGATAAGAGTGGTAAACTATTTTATTCTTTGTCTGAAAATACCTACTTCAATCATAGTTTAACTATATAGAATTTAGTATTTTTCCTCAACACTTTGAAGATAGTATTCGGTTGTCTTCTGGCCTCTATTCTAGTTACTGTTGAGAAGTTTGCTATTGGTCCCATTTTCGTTCCATTGTAGATCCTCTCTGTCTCCCTCGTTGCTCTTGAGATTTTTTTCTTCATTCTGCTATTCCGCTATGATGTGTATGTGTGCTTGCATTTATTCTTCCTGCTTGGGATTCACTGAGCTTCTTGAATCTGAGGTTTCAAGTCTTGAATCAGTTCTGAATAATTTTCAGCCCTTATATCTTCAAATAATGCTTCTCTTGAAGTTCCTATTAGAGTCTTGCTGGCCCCTTTCACTCTCCTTCATGTCTCTTAGTCTCTCTTCCGTATATTTCATCTCTTTATCTCTGTGAATTGCATTCTGGGTAACTTCTTCAGATCTATTTTCCAGTTCACTATTTTCTCACTTCAGACATGTCTGTTCTTCTCTCTACCCATTCATTTAGGGATTTTTCCCCTAATGTTTCAGGAATTTACAGACCATAGCATTGACCTATTTTAAGTGTACAGTTCAATAATTTTGAGTAAATTTTTGCACTTGTGTGACATCACCACTATTCAGTTTTAGAATGCTTGTATCACCCCTGAAAGTTTCATCATGCCCTTTTGAGGTCACTCCCTGCTCCTGCTCCTTGCCTCAGCAACCACTGACCTGCTCTCTGTCTCTGCAGTTTTGCTTTTACTGGAAATTTCATATAAATAAAATCATATAATCTATAATATTTTTGTCTTCTTTCACTTAATATAATGTTATTTGTTTATACAATATATTAGATTTAGTTTTAAGTATGTTTTTGAGTTTGTTTTGCTACATGTATCCGTAATTCCTTTTCATTGCTGAGCATATTTCAGTGTATGAATTTACCACAATTTGTTTATTGACCGGTAGAAGGATATTTGGATTTTACCCCATCCATTTAGTTTCAATTATTTTAGAATTTTAACTTTAGAAACTTCTCTTTCAAATTTTCCTCTTCGTTTTTTAATGGTCTTTGTCTTTTCTTCTGATTCTTTTATGTTTTAATTATTTTTACATACTTATTTAATATTGTCTCTTAGACTTTTTATTATCCTTCATCCTGAGTTCTTTGGGCTCTAATCCTTCTGTTGTGTCAAAGGCTCTCACTCATGGTGGATTGTTTACTCTTGTGTTTTGTAATTTTAAATTGGTGAGTCCAGTTTTGGGGGGGGGCTTGCTCTTTCTGCGAGAGTCCTTTGTTGCCTGGATTGTTCAGAGTGTCTCTTCAGAGAGGTTTTGTGTTTGCTTCTGCCAAGTGCCCATGGGGTGTTACTAGCCCAGAACCAGTCTTTGTGTAATTTCTCAGTGGAGCATGATGATTTTGTATCACACAGTTTGTCTAAATTTGTACTCCAAACCCATTTAAGATGTCAACCTGGAGCTTATTTTTCTTAAGAAATTTTTTTCTTACTTAGACCCCTGGTAGAGATAGAGAAGCTGGTGTATTGGGTTTTGACGTCAATGTACTAATTTTTAAAGGTCCCTCGTTTACTCAGGAGTTCACTTCAACCTCTCCCCTCACTTGGGCCCAAGGTTTGACAGATCCTCAGTTCCATGGGGATCTCAAAAGCCAAGCCCCTGCTTGCTAATACCCATCCCATTTTTCCTCTTTCCTTCTCTCCTGGACGATATTAGCATCAACTCTTATCCTTACCATTCTGATTTTCAGATCTAGTTTTATCTCTGGCACTTGAAGATTTATTGCTTTTTCTTTTTTGCAAGTTCAACCATGCATTAAGTATTTTTTGTAGTTTTTTATCCAGCCTTTTATGTATTTGTAGCAAGAAGGATTTTTTTGGTTTTTATTTGTTTGTTTTTTCTTCTTACTAGAGTCAGAAAACTCAGTTAAGATTATAAGTATTTTTAAATAGAATACTGAACTATAGTAATTATAGCTATAATTACTAAATGAAAAACATCTCCTAAAACGTAACTTGCTATTAAATGAGTATAAACTTTCTAAGATTATTAGCTATTGCATTGCAGTGACATTTTTTAGACATGTGACTTCATTTTTCCCTGGCTACATTAAGGCAGTCATTTAATTAGTTATGTTTAATTTAACTAATTAAAAAGTTAGTGTTCTTTTTAATTAGGATTTGTTTGGATTCCATGCTTAAGAAGGCACACAAAGAAATTTGCCATTAGATGCAGAGATGCATTTTTTATTGTTGTTCCCATGTTGAGAGCAGTGCTTCCGACCAAAATAGCTGGTATTCCCCTGTTTTTCCATATCTACTGTGACTAAAGCCAGTTGTTTTAATATTCCCTTTCTTCTAATCTTTGGAAA
Source organism: Equus quagga (assembly GCF_021613505.1). Lineage (NCBI taxonomy): Eukaryota > Metazoa > Chordata > Mammalia > Perissodactyla > Equidae > Equus > Equus quagga. Next base: position 13,912,600 of record NC_060268.1, on the reverse strand, counting down.
ATATCTGATGTTTGTGGTACATTAGATATAATTAACGTGTCAAGATCACTGTTTCTTTTATAATGTAAAGTTTTGAGTATACGTTACTGTACTCCTCCTGTTTCCCCTTAATTGGTATTCTAGAGTAGGAATTAACTAAGTAAAATAAAGAGAGAGATCTATTTTGAATTTCCTGGTGAGATTTGTATCAAAGTCTCAGAATAGAAGTGAAGCATCATAAACATATGAACCATCATTCCAAAAAATTTAAGAGTTTTAACCTCTTCTAAGTGGAAAGGTAGAAAAAGTTTTAGTGTCTCTTTGCATATCATTTGTTGAGAAAAATCAGTTGCTTAACATGTTTGCTTTCTCATTCATAATGTAAGAGGAGTAATAAATAGAAGAGTCATGTTCTGTTGCTATGTCTGTTGTTAGATTCATTTATAATTATGAAGTCAGCTCTTTGATGGCAGGGCTGGAGTCACCTCTGTCTAGAGCTTATGTGTCACGTGTAGCGTATAAGCTGTGCCGTGCTTTTATTTCTCTTTTTTTTTTTTGAGGAAGATTAGCCCTGAGCTAATGTCTGCCAGCAATCCTCCTCTTTTTGCTGGGGAAGACTGGCCCTGAGCTAACATCCATGCCCATCTTCCTCCACTTTATACGTGGGACGCCTACCACAGCAGGGCTTGCCAAGCGGTGCCATGTCCGCACCCGGGATCCGAACTGGCGAACCCTGGGCCACCGAAGCGGAACGTGCGAACTTAACCCCTGCGCCACTGGGTCGGCCCCCTTATTTCTCTTTCTTGCTGCACATCTTTGGATCATTTCCTACTCCTTTGTGATTAGGTAACAACCACAAAATAACAAATATCAGTTCTGCTTCATTGTTTCTAATAAGAGGTTGAATAAGGTAGAGAGTTTAAAACTTTTGATTAACTGTTTTAGAATTGCTTTTGCATTTATTTACTCTTTCCCTTAGTGTAGTCATAAGCAAGAGTTGCTTTTTAAAATTTAAACTCAAGCATAAATACATAAAGACTTTATAAATTATTCTTTGAGCTTCCCAATTGCCTAGTTGTCAATCCTCAAACATGCAAAGCTCTTTGGTGTTTAGTAAGGGCCATAGCAGTTCTCTCCTCCACCTAGAAGGCTCTTCCCCCAGAGGAAGCATAGTTTACTCCCTCACTTCCTGCAGGTTTGTTCAAATCTCACCTCGTTAGAAAGGCCTTTCCCTTTTACCATATCTAAAGTAGAGAGGGCCTCGGGAGGGTGGTGCCAACACCTTACCCTGCTTAATTTTTCTTCAAGGCACTTTTCTCTCCCTGAAATTATCTATTCGTTACCTTGTATTGCTTGTCTCCCCACTAATATATAAACTCCTTGAGGGCAGGACATTTGTTTATGTTCTGTTCCTGGGAGTTAGAACATTGCTTGGCATGTCCCAGGTGCTTAATAAAACTGTGTTGACTGACCAAGTGAGTGTATTATAGACTTGTGGCCTAAGGGCAGAATCCAGCCCATATATGTTTTTTTGTTTGAGCTTCTTTGTGTTTTACTCTTCCAAAACATTATTTGACATTATTTCAAAAGGCCGGATTTTTTGCTTTCCTTGAAAAATCAAGTCTGTGAACCCTGGGTCTTTATTTTTGTGTGGCAGCAATTAGTTGGACTGAGCACTGGACTGCTTCCTTTCTAAGGGACCTGCGTTCTCCACTTCCTCACAGTCTTGACCTCTTTCTGTTGAATCTCGGACAATGAGACTTAATACCATTTTCTGTTTATCATTTGCCTGCTCCATTATATTTTCTTAGACTTGGCCCATTTTACTAATTGACGCTACCTGCCTGATCCCTGTAGGCATTTAGTTAACAACCTTTTTTCCAAGTCATAGCATTTACACTTCCTGTGAAGTTACCTTCTTCAAATTTAAACTTAAAAGCATAAAATGAGGAAAGATAACAGAAGTTGTGACTATTGCTGAAGGAGATATACATTGAATTTATAAAGCCTATATGTTACAAAAATGAAGAACTCTCTTTAGGCCAGTGATCACATGAAAGATGCTCAACATCGTTAGTCATTAGGGAAACGTACATAAAGACCACAATGAGATACCACTTCACACCCGCAAGCATGGCTCTCATCAGAAAGACGGATGAGAGAAAGTGTTGGTGAGGATGTGGGGAAATTGGAAGCCTCATTCATTGCAGCTGGGAATGTAAAATGGTACAACCACTTGGGAAAACAGTCTGGTAGTTCCTCAAAAAGAGTTAGCATATGACCTGACAATTCCACTCCTAGGTATATACCCACGAGAAATGAAACAGACATCCATGCAAAACTTGATACAGATGTTCAAAACTTGTACATGGTTATTATCTGTAATAGCCAAAGAGTGGAGATAACCCAAATGCCCACCAACTGATAAATGGATAAATAAACGTGGTATACCCATACAGTGGACTGTTATTCAGCAATAAAAAGGTTTGAAGAACTGATTCATGCTACAACGTGGTTGAACCTTGAAAACATTTTGCTGAGTGAAAGAAGTCAATCACAGAAGACCATATATTTGTATGATTCACTTTATGTGAAATGTCCAGAATAGGTAAATCTGTAGAGACAGAAAGTAGATTAGTGGTTGCTGTGTAGTAGGGTGGGGGATGGGGATTGACTGCTAATGAGTATGGAGTTTCTTGTGGGAGGAACAAGAATATTCTAAAATTAGATTGTGGTGATGTTGAATCCACTTCAAACGAATGGATTGCATGGTAGGTGAATTATATCTCAATAAAATTATTTTTACAAAAAAAGAACGTTTATTAACAGTCAAGAAACAAATCATCAAAATGTCAATGGATTTTTGCATACCAGATCATTAGCTAATCTGCAATCAAGTACAGTCTCAGCAGTAGCCCTAGAGAGAAATAATTGTTGTTCATTTAAATTTACCCTCCATTAAAACAGTGAAGCCTGCAGACCTGTAATGCCCCATGCCACAGTCAGCGTGCTCTCTCAGTAGGTCTGCTCTTTGTCATGCCTTATCAGCATGGTCTTCTCAGTGGCTTTTGAGTGCTGTGACATAAATTTGTTTAGTTTGAAAAGTAAGCATCTTGGGGGCCCACCAGAAGTATTACAAAGAATCCCTGAGTAGTAACATACTTAGTAAACGGAGCTTTAGTAATGGGAAAAAAACCCAACCTGACGTCTTGGGTTTTGCTGTCCGTCTGTTAGAAGACACGGCTCAGGAGGAGAGTCTTCGGTGGCATTTTATTACATGTCCTGTGACTGCACAGAGGCTCCCGAGATCACCTTTCAAACACCCCATCCGGCATACCCTTTTCCATTCTGTGATTTTAAGGGATTTCCAAGTCTTGTTAACATAGAAGATCAGAACTGGAAGGGGATTTTATAAGTTATCTGGTTTAACTCATGATTTTTACAGATGTCCATTTTGCCAGTAATACTGAACTCCCTTACTTTGTCATTACTCCTGAGGTGAATATAACATGGTACTAAGAGCAGCACCAAAATGATAAATTAGAAGTGTAGTGGGAAATCTTTTCCTTGTTAATTATTAGTGAACCTGAAATTTAGAAATTTAATGCACTTATTTTGTTTTCCTTGATTCATTCAGACTGAAACAAAATTGGTCATATTATGTGTAAACTGTTTTAATTCTCCTTGATAGCTTTATTTTCATTTACAAAAAATAGTGTCCCTATTCCAACTAATATTTAGTTAGTTTTGATATTAATTGGAACTTTCTAAACACTTTGTAGGAAATGTATTTGAGCAAAGAAATTTTAAAACAAAGTCTTTTGCTGAATAGAAAGGAAAGGGGATGGTCCCACAACTGTAGCTGGTGGGGCTAGACAAACTAAAGAAGTCAGATGAGAAACGAAAGCACGCATATGGATCAGTGGTTATTCTGAAGATGAAATATGTATAGTGGTAGGGTTTTCTTTCTTACGTTTTTAAATCAGCTTTCTCAAGGTATAGTTTACATATACTAAAATTTGCCAGTGTATAATTCAGTGAGTTTTGACAAATGCATGCAGTTCTGTAATAACCTCCATAATCAAGATATGGGACATTTTCATCACCACCAAAAGTTCCCTTGTGTTCGTTGCAGGCAGTTCCCTCTCCCTTCTCCCTGGAACCATTAATCTGCTTTCTGTTGGTGCAGTTTTGCCTTAAATTTTGTGTAAATGGAATCTTACACTATGCCTTTTATGTCTACCTTTTTCGTTTAGTATAAAACTTTTGAGAATCATTCATGTTAAGTATCAACAGTATCTTTTTATTGATGAATAGTATTCCATTGTCTGGATATACTACGTTTCTTTCATTCAGTCACCAGTTAGTGGACATTTGAATTGTTTTTAGCAGTTAGGAAGGAAGTCGTTATTGGCATTCATGCATAAGTGTTTGTGTGGATGTAGGTTTTCATTTCTCTTCCATAAATACCTAGAGGTGGGATTGCTGAGTTGCAGGTTAAATATATGCTTCACTTTATGAGAAATTTGCCAAATTGTTTTCCAAAGTGGTTGTACCATTTTGTACTCCCACCAGCAATGTTTGAAAGGTCCAGTTGCTCCGCATCATGGTTATGGTCAGTCTTTGTAATTTTAGCCATTCTAGTGGGTGTATAATGATATCTCGCTGTGATTTTATTTTTATTTATTTATTTTTTTGAAGATTGGCACCTGAACTAACAGTTGTCACCAGTCTTCTTTTTTCTGCTTTTTCTCCCCAAATCCCCCTAGGGCATAGTTGTATATTTCAGTTGTGGGTCCTTCTAGTTGTGGCATGTGGGACACCACCTCAGCGTGGCTTGATGAGCGGTGCCATGTCCGAGCCCAGGACCCGAACTGGCAAAACCCTGGGCGGCCGCAGCGGAGCGCACGAACTTAACCACTCAGCCACAGGGCTGGCCCCCCTCACTGTGGTTTTAAATTTGCGTTTCCCTGATGATGAATTATATTGAGTGTCTTTTCATGTGCTTATTTGCCTAAAGGGAGTTCTTCTTCTTTGTAACATTGATACAATAATATTATTGATACTTGGGTTTTGTCACTTGTCCCAATAATGTCCTTTATAAGCTTTTCCATCCCCAGACCCAATCCAGGATCACCCATTGGGTTTAGTTGTCATGTTTCCTTGGTCTTTTTTAATCTGCAACAAAAATCTCAGTTTTCTTTGTCTTTCTTGGACTTCTTTTTAAAAAAACTATAGGCCTATTATTTTGTAGAATGTCTCTCACTTTGGGTTTATCTGATGTTTCCTTATGATGGATTCAGGTTATGCGTTTTTGGCAAGAATATCACAAAAATGCTCTTGTATTCTTCTCAGAGGCATCATATCAAGAGGCACACTATGTGTTGACTTATGTGTTGCCCAACAAATTTTTGCTAAATATGATGTTGTGAAGAATTCTCCTATTATCTGCTAGAATTTTCTTAGTTTTGGCTTTTGGTTTAGATTTATGATCTGTTTCAAAATAACCTTGAAGTGTGATGTGAGATGGGGATTGAGATTGATTTTTCCCCCAACTTTTTCCCGTTAATTTTCTTGTTCTGTTTCTTTGATTCTGCGCTTTATTATTCTACTTTCTTTGAAATTTAATTTACTCTTCTTTTTCTAGCTTAGGGTGAAAACTTAGACCAATGATTTATTTAGACCTTTTCATATAAGCACTTAAAACTATACATTTCTCCCTAGTGTTGCTCTAATGCATCCCATGAATTTTGATATTTAATATTTCATTGTCACTTAGTTCAAAATATTTTCTAATTTCATGTGTAATTTCTTTTTTGACCTATGCGTTATATAGAAATATTTGGGACATTTATAGACATCTTTCTGCTATTGGTTTCTGACTTAATGTATGTGTGTGTGTGTGTGATCAGCAAACTTACTTTCAGATTTTAATATTTTGAAATGTGTTGAGACATTTTATGGCCTAGAGCTTGTGTTCAGTGTTGGTGTTCCATGTGTACTTGAAAAGAATGAATATTCTGCCATTGCTGGGTGTAGTGCCCTTTAGATATCAATCCAGTTAAAGTAGTTACTAGTGTAGTTTGTGTCTTCTTACTGATTTCTATCTACTTGTTCTGTTATTATGGAGACAGAAGTGTTGAAATCTCATCTATAATTGTAGACTTGTTTCTATAATTGTAGAATTGTTTCTCCTTCCAGTTCTGTCAAGTTTTGCTTCATGTATTTCAAAGCTATGTTCTTATTTATGAGTATGACTTCCTGATTTGTTGATCTTGTCATTGTGAAGTATCCCTTTTTATTTTTTGTAATACTCCTTTTCTTGAAGTCTATTTTGTCTGACATTAATGCTACCACTCCAGCTGTCTTAAGTTTGCTGATGCATGCTATATGTTTTCCTCCTGCTTTTCACTTTCAGCTTATCTGGATCTTTATAGTTAGAGTACATGTATTAGAAACAGCGTTTTTGATAGCGTTGGATTTCACTATTTTATTTTGCTATTTGTTTTCTATTTCGCCTTTTTTTTTTCGGTGCTCTGTTCCTCCTTTCATATTCTTTTGGACTAATCAAAATTTTTTTAGGGGGTGGCCTGGTGGCATAGCGGTTAAGTTCACATGTTCTGCTTCTCGGTGGCCCGGGGTTTGCTGATTCGGATCCCAGGTGCGGACATGGCACTGCTTGGCACGCCATGCTGTGGTAGGCATCCCACATATAAAAAAGTAGAGGAAGATGGGCACAGATGTTAGCTCAGGGCCAGGCTTCCTCAGCAAAAAGAGAAGGACTGGCAGTAGTTAGCTCAGGGCTAATCTGCCTCAAAAAAAAAAAAAGAAAAAGAAAAAAAAATTTTTTTAGTATTCCTGTAGTTCTTTTTTTTTTTTTAAGATTTTATTTTTCCTTTTTCTCCCCAAAGCCCCCTGGTACATAGTTGTGTATTTTTGGTTGTGGGTCCTTCTAGATGTGGCACGTGGGATGCTGCCTCAGCGTGGCCTGACAAGCAGTGCCATGTCTGTGCCCAGGATCTGAACGGGCGAAACCCTGGGCTGCCAAAGCAGAGCGTGCGAACGTAACTGCTTGGCCACAGGGCTGGCGCCCCTTTAGTTCTTCTGCTGGCTTTTTGTCTATACCGTCTCTGCAGTTTTTTAAATATATGATTTAGGATTACAATATGAATCCTTAACTTAATCCAGTTCCCTTAGAGTTTAGGTTGTACCATTTCACATAAAATGTAGGAAACTTGCAGCAGAATTCCACTTACCACTTCGTGGTCTTTATGCTATTATTGTCGTATAGACCACATCTGCGTACATTTTAATGCCCATAATACAGTGCTATGATAATTTTTATTTTAAGCAGTCATGTCTTTTAAAGAAATTAAGAGAAGAAAAAAATATACTTTCTTATAATTACCCATATATTTACTGTTTTAATGTTTTTCATTTCTTCTTCTACATCCAGGATTCCAACTGATTTTATTTTTCTTCAGCCTGAAGAAATTGCCTTAGCATTTCTCGTGATGCAGGTTTGCTAATGGTGAACTCTCTCGGTTTTCATTTACCTGAAAATATCTTTATTTCACCTTATTTTTTTACCCAAATTTTTGAAGGATTTTTTCTAGATATTGAATTCTGGGATGTCTGACAGTTTTTTGTTTGTTTTCTGCCATCACTTTAAAGTTATCATTGTTTTCTGTTCCCATTGTGTCTGATGAGAATTCAGTTGTCATTTGTATCATTTTTCTCTGGTATGTAATGTATCCTTTTCTTCTGACTGCTTCTAAGATTTTCTCTTTATCTTTAATTTTCAGTAGTTTTACTATGGTATGCCTAGTTATGGTTTTAGTTATATTTTCTTTGCATTTATCCTGCTTTGAGTTTGCTCTATTCTTGAGTCTTTATGTTTCTCACCAAATTTGGGGAAATTTTGGCCATTATTCAAATATTTTTTCTACCTTTTCCTTTCTGTCCTCTCCTTCTGCAGTCTAATTACACGTATGTTAGTCTGTTCTGCACATTGTTCTACATGTTTCTGAGGCTCTTTTCATCTTTTCCTTTCAATCTTTTTTTTCTTGAGATTAGATCATTTCTATTGCTCTGCCATTTGTGTTCACCGACTTTTCTGCCATCTCCAATCTGCTGTTAAATCCACCCTGTGAATATTTTATTTCATATTTGTGCTTTTTGGTTCTAGAATGTTCATTTTTATAGTTTGTGTTTTCTCTTTTCTGCATTCATTATAACTGTATTTTCCTTTAAATTCTTGCATGTATTTATAATGACTGCTTTAAAATTCTTGCCTGTTAATTCCAGCATCTGGACCATAGATTGATTTCTATTGACTTCCTTTTCTCTTGACTCTGGGTCACATTTTCCTGTTTCTTCTCCTGTTAATTTTTTAATTGTTTGTTGGACATTGTGAAGGACACATTGCAAAGGCTCTGGATTTTGTTATCTTCTTCTGGAGACAATTGATTTTTTGCTTTAGCAGGCTGTTAAACTTGCTTAGACTCAGACGCCAGACTCTGTCTCCTTTGCAGTGGATAGTAGCTGACATCTCTGCTGAGGTCTTTCAAGTCTTTCGTCTGTTACTTTTTTGCTGGGCCCTTTGGAGTCTCTTCTGTGCATGTACAGATCAAGAGTTAGCCAAGAATTTGGGCAGATTTTGCCGTGATTTTTGTGGTTCCCTCCTTTCTAGCATTCCCTCTCACTTTCTAGCCTCTCTGGCAGCCCCGAACTCTGTCTTCTGATTTCTCAAACCAGTAGATCTGCAGCTTTCTGCTTGATTTCCAGCTGCACCTGCCAACCATGCTGACTGGAGAAAGCCCTCTAGCAAATAGCCATATACAGACAAATTTCACCTGGTACAGTTCCCTTCTTTTCTGGTTATCTATAGTTAGATAGCAAACTACCCCAAATGTAGTGGCATTAAACAGAAACAGTCATTTATTACTATTATTATTATCCCTCGTGGTTCTAGGGCTTCACTGGACTCAGTTGGATGGCTCTTGGTTGGGTCTCCTACTGTCCTAATCAAATGGGGGTTGAAGTCTTCTTGACATCTTCCTCACTCTCATAGATCTCGTGGTTGATCCTGGCTGTTGCCTGGGACCCAGTAGGACTGTCAGGTGGAACACGAATACGTAGCCTCTGCCTGGACTTTCTCATGATGAGTAGGTTCCAAGAACAAGAATCCTGAGAAGGCAAACCAAGTGGAAGCTCCATTGCCTTTTTCATTACCTAGCCTTGGAAGCCATAGCATCACTTCTGCCACATTCTGTTCAGTAAGGCAGTCACAAAGCAGAGCCTATATTCACGTGGAAGGAATTAGACTCCACTTTTTTGGTGGGGAGGAGTGTCAAAGAATTTTCCGACATGGTAGGAAACCACCAAAACTTCTTTCAAATTTTGTATTCCCTCCAATTTTTGCCTGCCTTTGGTCATTCTCTAGTGCCTTCAAGTAGTTGTGTAGAATTTATGATATTATCTGGTAGTCCAATACAAACTACTCCATCATTACCAGAAGTGAAACTCTTTCTCCTCCTCTTCTTTCCTCTGTAGCACTCATCACACTTGACGTTTAATATAATTTATGTATTTATTTGGTTTATTTTGTGTCTCCTCCCTCTAAAATGCAAGCTCCGTTAAGTTAGGGGATTTTGTCTCTTTGGTATCTGCTAGGCACATTGAAGCTGCTCAACAAATATTTGTTGAACGAATGGATGAGTCTTTAACTCTTCAAAACAGCCATAAGTAAACAAAAGCCTCTCACTGACAGAGGTGGAGCCACACATTGTAGAGCCTTGTTCTTTCAACACAGTTGCACTGGTACACTCGCATATCTCAGGTTTCCTTCTCCTTGGATTACGGAACAGGACACAGAGATTTTGACATTTCATTCTCATCATGACTGTCATGTGTGTCAATTAAGCCGACTAGATAGTTGGTTACCGTTCAAATGAAATAGCATGGGAAAGTACCTGGTGCAGTGTAAAGCACTAGGAGATTATAAGGGGTATCGATCATTATATGCAGTTGCATCCATTAGGCTGGCTTTTTCAGATTTCATTTTCAAAGTATGTTTCTGTGTGTGTAGGTTTAAAGGACGAATATTTTGAATTACCGAAACAATAATAAAAGTCATAGCAATGTGTTTATAATAAAGTCCTTACTAAGTTCGTATTAATGTTTCGTCTGACTTTTTTTTTTTTAGGAACTTAAGAGATTTCAGAACTTTGTGAAACACTGTCCTCCTTTTGATATTGTCATTGATGGGCTCAATGTTGCCAAAATGTTTCCTAAAGCTCGTGAATCTCAAGTCGTAAGTACATGTTTTATTTTGCTATTCCAAATCTCTAGAAATATTTATTGTACCCATTTGTGATCTTCCTTGGGTCTCTTAGCTCCCCGTTTATCCTTCCTCTAAAAATAAGCTCCTAAGGTGCCACAGTGACCGACAACTCATCTAAGATTCATTGTTTTCATCTCAGGCAAGTAAGCGGCTCTTACAGGCTGGGCAGGAGTGAGAGATGAGAAAGTGCATGTAAGAAAGGGCCAGTTCAGCCCTTTTTGTATAACTTTTCGCTGACGTTCTTCTAGGTCTCTACTCTCTCTTTGGGGTTTCTCTGTCATTTCCCTGTGGGTCACATCCTGCAATTTGAAACTATCAACATGCACTGTATCAAGAGGTATTCATTACTCACATTTGTTTTTTCCAAATACAGTATGTTCATAAACTAATCTAAACAGTTATTTTTTGGTAAGATAATCATTTGTTCTATCAACTTATAAATGCCCTTGTAATTTCTAATAGTGATATCATGATTTTTTATAGCAGCAGTGTGCAATTATTTTAATCCTCATTTTACAAATTAGAAAAGTGAGGCTAATTTTGTACACTAAATCCTTGGAAAGCAGTCATAACATCAAAATTAGATTGCAGAGAGCTCTCCTGGGTTTCTGGCTTGTGGCCCTTATCCCTGGCAAACTATGGCCATTCATCTGTAGTTAAACTCTGTTACTTCTTAAAAATTGAGGCCAACTTAAACAGAGAATCGCCAGTCCAATTTGGCCATTTATACTCAGAAAAGCTTACAAGTACTAACAAAGGACAAGGTTGATTTACAGAAATTTATATATGCTTTTCCTTTATATTTGAGTCTACATTTTTATGGTCAACTATGTGCTTTTTAAATCCTTTATTTAAAAAAAAATCACAAGAGCAAGTTGAAAATATTTTTGTCTCTTAGGTACTTGAAGGGGTCTTTGAGGTGGTAATATTGACAAAGGCAAAGCTGGGAAAGAAAGCATGACATTATTATCGCTAGTGCTGGGTAGAGCTCAGAATCAGAAGAGCTCGTTCTGAAAAGTTCACCATCGAATCTGTGAGGAATGAAAGTTTCGTATTTGTTTACCTTTTGTTTGACTTTCAGCTTCACACAAAGCACTAAAAATTGGCTTGCCAGAGATACACATCCCAAATTGGGCTAACTTTTTGGGGGAAAGTAACATGTTGAAGATAATATAGTGGACATGTCCCCCAGCATTATGGGATAAAAATGTGCACATTTTGAAAGATGTTAGCAGATGTTGGCAGACAGAGAGGCAAAGAACAAAAGATCGACCAGGGAAATCACAGGAATCTCTGCTACTTTTAGCTTTTACTCCTAAAGGAATTTAATGTTAGCAACAGTTGATGTGACAAGTAGTTGTTATTACCCAGCTCTTCAGAGCACTTTTATCTTGTGGCAACGCACTGGCATGAGATTTGGGAAACCTCAGCTTGGGGACTCAGCGTAGAGACACCACCTGAATGAGGAAAGAGGAAAAGAACTTCCTCCTGAAGTTTTTTCTCGAATCTCTAAAGCTAGAGATTTGTAAAAAATAATGGCAAATCACATTTCCCATAGGCCCCTGTGTTATGATTTTTTGGGTAAATCTTACTGGCAGGCCCTATTGTGGCTTAGTTCCATTCTTACACACTTTCTAGGTTGTCAGAAGTAGCTTCCCACTTTTCCAGTTGATCTTGTAAATAGCATTTTCGCTTAGAAGTTAAGAATGGGGCGTCTGGAGCCAGACCCTTTGAATTCCGATCCTGGCTCTGCGACTTCATAGCTTCCGTAGTTTGAGCAAGTTACTCAACCTCTCTGTGCCTTAATTTCCCAGTCTGTAAAATGGAGATAATAATATCTCATAAAGATGTTGTGAGGAATAATTAATACGTATAAGCACTTAACACATAGTAAGTACCTAGTAGGTGTAACTATCATTGTGAGTAGTGTCCAAATTCACTTCCCAAATGGAACCATCATTCTTGCTTTCAGCAGACCCTTATTTGGCAGTTGAAGATTTTCTCTTGTCATGTCATCCGTCTCAGTGGAGTTGAAAGTAAATACAAGACTGCCTCAGTGTTAGATGGCATCTAGTCAGATACTCAGCTAAGGCTTGATTGAGAATTGAAGCCAGCACCATCAATAACAGACAAAAAATTTTAAATATGATGGTTTTAAGAAATTTTTTTTCTGATTATCAAAGAAATGCATGTTCATTGTAGAAAATTTGGAAATTACAAGAAAGAAAATTATATATAATCCTACTGTTCAGCAATAATCACTGTCAATGTTTTATTTCCTTGTAGTAGTTTTCTATTTTTTACCTAGTTGAGCTCCAACTGTGTAAATAATTATATATCTATATTTTAATTTACAGTTGTTGAAAGCTCTCAGTAAAAGTGAAATTATAAAAGGAGTAGAAGAAAACATGTGCTTTTTAAAATGTTTGAGATGGAAGGACCTTCGAAGCCTACGTAAAATCCAGGAGCTCTAATGGGAAGAATAGAGAAATTTGCTAGATAGTAAGAAACACTATAAACACTGTTAAATGATAACAACAAACTGAAAAAATTGTTTACAACACGTGACAAAAGGCTCATTTCCTGATTAGACCAAGGAATCTTATGCCTGTAAGAACAAAATGAATTATGAAGTAGAAAAGTGGTTTAACCTTATTCATAATTATAGATATGCAAATTAAAATATTTAGCCTCCAGATTGGCAGAGATTTACAAGTTGGTAGTATTTAGTATTTTAAATGGTTTGGAGAGGTAGAGAGGAGGGTATCAGTGGAATATTTTTCATGGGTGATTTGGCTATAACTTTGAATACCTAAAATGTTGAAATTCTACTTGTAGGAGATATATTCACACTAGTACATAAAGTTATACATCTAAGTATTTTAGTTATACGATTGTCTGTAAGCAGAAGAGTCTAATCCACCTGAATATCTATCAATCTAGGACCTGATGTATGTTGAAACATCCACTTTGAATGACTGAGGTAGACCTGTATGTGCTGATACAGAGCAACAGCCAAAATAAGTGTAAGAAGCAAGTTGAAGAACAACATGCTTAATATGGCCCCGCTTGCGTTAAAAACAAAAGATTACACATATGTAAATGTTAGATAAGTTTGGATATGCCTAGAAAATTTGTAGAAATTACATACACAAAAAAACAATAGTTAACTTTGAGAGTTTGGGATAGAATATAAGAGAATGAAAGGATTTCAGTTTTTCATTTTTATTTTTTGAATTTTTTTTTTTACAATGAGCATATATTGCTTTAAAATAAAAAACAAACTACCATCAGGAAAAGAAAAAAGTGGAAAGACATTCTTGGTAAATATTCTAAAATAACTATAATACTCTAGTCTTGTGGATATACTACAATTTTTTAATCCTTTCTCTGTTGGTGGGCTTTTTCGATTGTGTCTGCTTTTTCCTCTGGTAAGTCATGCTTGGAAGATCTTTGCACTTGTTTTAGGTGATTTCTTTGGAATAGATTCCCAGAAATAGAACTCTGGAGTCAAAGGGTATGGCTGTTTTTAAAGGTCTCACCATATTGCCAAAATGCTTTCCAAAATGATTGTAGCAATTTATGCTCCCACTAACAGCGTAGAAAAGTGCCCAAATAGAACACTTTTCTTCAAGGTTGCTTGTTACATGATGGCTTCAACTATTTAGTTACATTTGTGCCATGGATCTGCTAAGTGAAAAGAGCTGGACAGTTTTTTCCTGCCATTATTTAGGTCAAACATTCTTTAAATTTGTAAACAAAGTTTAATAAAATGGCCCAGAAAGGAAATATTCTGCACTGTCATATTTGGCCTCTTTATCGCTCTCTCTTAATACAATTGCCTATAAGTGTACATAAAGGAAAGATTAGGAATCCTAGTTCTATGAGTCTTGAGTTTTTTCATCATTGTGTGAAGTTTCCAGATTTTTTCTGTAGAATAATCATTTATGTTGTACCCATGAACTCTGCATCATATGTGACAAATTATTCTTGGTCCTTTTCCATTAGTGGTTACTTAGATATCCAACATTGTTCTCTGTAAGCTCATAAATGAGAAAAGACCATTTTTACGTTCATTATTTAGAGAGTAGGACCATGATCCCATAGCTTGATCTCAGAGCATACTTAGGGGTGACAGAGATTAAGGAGCTAAAAATAAGTTCTGGCTGTGAATTTTATTTTATTTTCTTAATTTTCATATGCACCTTTTTTTATGTATTAATTTTTTTGAAGTCAGGGTATGTCTTATAATTGATGTCAGCAGAAACTTGCCAGCTGCCGTGTAGAGCTGGGACTCAGTGGTCGTCACTGCCTGGGTGTGCACAAGTTAGCTGAACACAGCGTATGTCTGTTCATCCACTTGTCATCTCAGTTGAGTTAGTTATATTGGCAGCTCCACACACCGTTTAACCTAAATCTTAACTTTAAATATTTACTGAAGGTTTTCTAACAACGCAGTAAAAGGCAGTGGTAACTGACACATTTCTACAGATTTTAAAGTGAGGAGAGATTGTTATAACTGATTTTTGCATTTTGAAAAGCTGTCACTCAGGCAGCAAACTTCTGTCTGCCAAAAGCTTCCCATAGACATTCAAGAGAAGTTGATTAACTTACAGAGTGGCATAATTCATTGAATGAAAAAGCATTAATCAAATGCAAAATATAGGGAAAACCCAGTATTCTTCCATCTGTCTTTGCTGTTGGTCCTAAAAATTGTACAAAGGAGAGATGAACAACACAGGTTCTCAGGAGAGTGGTATGTAACCTGTCGCCAGGAGGCTGTACAGAGCTGCTGTGACCAAAAGCAATTCAGAAGAGCCTGAACCCAGATATGAAGGTGTATATTTAAGTGTTACTTCTGATTCCGAAAAAAAGAATATAGTATGGAACTGGATGGATTGATATATGATTTTGTTGGTTATTAAAAAAGGACAATTTTTTTGTTCATTTTTTGCTTAAAAGTTATTACTAAATCAGTGCTTCATCTTAGAACTTCTGGTGTCTTAATACTATTACAGGATATTCTCAATGGAACTGGAGACTGTAAAGTCCCTGGCTAGTGTGGCATAATTCAGGGTCTTGACCAAGTCATATCTCAATTCTTTGGTATCTGCTTTTGTTTCCTTGAGATATGATTCATAAACCATAATATTCACCCTTTTAAAGTGTACAATTCAATGGTTTTTAGTATGTTTACAAAGTTTTGCAACCGTTACCACTATCTAATTCTAGAACATTTTCATTCTCCCCAAAGTAACCCCATGCCCATTAGTAGTCACTCCTAATTCCTTCCTTCTCTTAGTTCCTGACAACCGCTGATCTGCTTTCCGTCTTTACAGATTTGCCTATTCTGAACATTTCGTATTTTCACTTAGCATAACGTTTCCATAGTTTATCTGTATTGTAGAATAGATTAGTGCTTTGTTCCTTTATATTGCCGAATAGTTTTCCATTGTATGGATATACCAAATTTTTTTCATCCACTCTTTAGTTTGTGGACATTTGAGTTATTTCCACTTTTTTGGCTATTAAGAATAATGCTGCTGTGAACGTTTTGTGTACAAGTTTTTGTTTGGACATGTCTTAGGTTTTCTTGGGTATATACCTAGGAGTGGAATTGCCAGATCAAATGGTAACTCTCAGTTTAACCCTTTGAGAAACTGCCAAACTTCCAAAGTAGCTGCACAATTTTCCATTCCCATCAGCAGTGTATAGAAGTTCTGATTTCTCATATCCTCACCAACACTTGTTATTATCAGTCTTATTGATTATAGCCATCCTGGTGGGTATGAAGTGGTAAATCATTGTCATTTTGATTTGCATTTCTTAATGACGCGTGATGTTGAGCATCTTTTTATGTGCTTATTGGCCATTTGTATGTCTTCTTTGGAATATGTCTCTTCAAATTCTTTGCCCATTTTTTAATAGGGTTACTTGTCTTTTTATTGTTGAGTTGGAATTTTTTTGTATATTCTGAATATTAGATCTTTATCAGATATATCATGTGTGAATATTTTCTCCCATTTGGATTGTCTTTTCAGTTTCTTGATGGTGTCCTTTGAAGCACAAAAGTTTTTAGTTTTGATGAAGACCAATTTTTCTGTCTTTTTTTTCTTTTGTTGCCTGTCATTGTTGGTGTCATATCTAAAAAATCATTGCCTAATCCCAGGTCAGGAAGATTTGTGCCTATGTTTTATTCTAAGTTTTATAGTTTTAATTCTTACATTTACAGTGTCTGCATTTTAGAGAAACAATTTTGGGTAGATGGCTAGCCAACATAATTTAGAGTATAGTGAGATTTATATGGGACTAGCCTTGGCCCTTTCTAATGCATTTATTTAACCTTCTGTATATCTGGGCAAAATAAGACTTGCTACTTACCTTGTAGATGTTTTTCAAGTGTACAGTGTATCCTGCTTAAAAAATATTTATTTGGTTTCAAATTTTCAGGAGAAGAAAAGTTCTGGTTTGTATTTTTCTTTTTAAGAAGAGGGAAGGGTTCTGAGTGACTAGTGGATCAATTACATAGCCTCCATTTTGAGAAGGACAGAGCATCTTAGCATGGAATTATGATGTAGATTCAGTTACTGTTTATTGAGAATTTATTCCAAGCCAAATACTGTTTTAGGATGTGAGGATATGACTATGGCCAATAATGGGAATGCTAGGAACATGATTAGGCTAATAGTTATGTTATTTAAACAAATTCATAGTATATTGTGCATCCTGTCATCTATTAACAGTGATTCTTGTGTTTGTGTATGACTCTTTTCTTAGAAATTTACTTGAAATGTCAGAATGAAGAATGTTATTTACCCAAAATACATGGGATAAGAATTTCTTTAAAAATAAGTATTGCAAAAACAGTTTTGTAACATTCTCCAGAAAATTCCCCAGAAAATGTTGTCATTTGGGACAAACTGACTAAGTTAAAAAGTGTTAGCTACAAACCTTTGTAGAGCACTGGAGTTGGCCTCTCTGTAGTACTTGGACTGACGTCTCTTTGTCATTTACCACCTACTGTAACACAGAGTTTTTTGGATTTTCTTGGATTGGATTTCTTTTCTTTTTTTAATTTAATAAACTTTGTTTTTTGGAGCAGTTTTTAGGTTCATGGATTTCTTTTTATGAAAAGCAGTCCTCCAACAACATGTTATTTTGACTCTAACAAATGCTTCTGAGGAAAAGCATTGCATGGATAAGTGGAGGTAGAAATTAAATTGTGTTCTTTTTTTTAAGCTTAAGTGAGTGAGTAATTGTCACCACCATCCGCCTAATTGCTCAAGGTAAAACCTAGGGATTCTAGCCACTGTTACTCATTTTCACTAGACCCACATCAAGTTGACTGACAAGTTTTATTGGTCATAATCCCCCAACTATGACCTGTAATCCCATTACTACTTCTTTCCATCTCCATTAACATTGTCTCTCACCTAAACTCCTAAGTGGTCTCCTTGCTTTTTCTCCCTTGCCTCAATGACTTTCCATTACACTTAGAATAAAATCCAAGTTCTTTATCATGGAATGTAGTACCTTTCAACATCTGATCCTTACCTCTCTTTTCAGCCTCATCTCTGTTTTTTTCTCTTTGTCTTTCACTGAATTATAGACACACTAGAGCGTTTCCTGTTCCTCAGACATACTGAACTTATTCCTGTGTCCGGATCTTTGTACTTGCTGTTTTTCCAGCCTTTAATGTTCTGTCTTCAAATGGCTGGATCACGTATCAGCACCTCACGGGTCTTCCCTGATTCTTCTGAAGTAACCCCATTCTGCTCACCCGTCTTCTGCCTGTATTTTCAGTTACATCAACCTTAGTTGCTTCTGTGGTGGATTAAAAATGGTTGCAGATGCTTTGCAGTTACTCTCATCAGGAGATGGAGTCTATTTCCCCAGCTCTTGAATCTGGGCTTGCATTATGACTTGCTTTGACCAGTAGAATGTAGCAGAAGTGACATTGTGGAACTTTCAAGCAGTGACTCAAGAGGCTATACAGCTTATGCTATCACTCTTTAGGAACTACCACCTTGTGAATAAGCCCATGTTAGTCTCTTGAGGCTACATAGAGAGAGAACGAGAGAGAGAGAGCACGTGTGCACACAGCCATCCCAACTAAGACTCCAGACATGTGAGTAAGGTCATCTGGGACCACACAGCCTCCAGGCAGGCTGCCAACTGATTGTGAACACATGAATGAGCCTAGCCAATTCTATGTGAAACAGAATAACTGTCCAGCTGAGCCCAACCCAGATTGCCAATCCATTGTATTGTGAGAAAATAGTGCTTATTTTAACCCAAGTCTTGGGGTGGTTTATTACACGATAATAGGTAACTGATTTAATTCCTACACAGCAGCTAGTATCTACAGTTGCCTCTGCATTTCTTTGTTTAACTTATCAGTCTCCTCCATTAGAATGTAAATGCCCTGAGATTGAAGACCTTATGTGTCTTGCTCACTGTTACATCTTCAGGACTAAGAAAAGAGCCTTGAATGTAATAAATACTCAGGAGACACTTAGTGACTGAATGAGAGAATGAACAAATGATGTGCATTCAATTATATAATGTTAGAGATAATAGCTGCTTGTCAGGCTTAACTTTGAAAGACTTCTTGAGTTTTACTCTCGGCAACTTACCTCCCTTGCTAGCTATGTGACCTAGGTTAAGTTAGTTAACCTCTTGATGACTTACGTGAAGATTAAATGAGATACTCCTTGAAAAGCACTTATCACAGTGCCTGGCACACAGTCCAATAAATTTAAAAGAAAAAAAAAAAACCAACCTTGTGAGTGCATTTAGTTGTCCATGGTCTTAACTTTGAAGAAACAAAAATATGGTAGTTTTTTAGGATGTATTTAGTCTCCTGATTTAAATAACTGACAGTCACTCTTTTAATTGTTTCAATTTTGGGTCTTCATTCTTTTTGAACTGATGCTTAGAATTTAAACTTGTCTCTAAATGAATGGCCACCTTCTCCACAAAGTAACTAAGTAAGAAATATATCAACAGTACAGAAAAAATAAAAGACTGTATTACTTTTGATAGGCTAGGCTGTGCTGCTGTAATAAATCCACAATTTTAATGGCTTAAAACAACAAATTATTTCTTGTTCATGCTACATGTCCATTGTAGGTCACTGTGTCATCGTCATCATCCTCATTCCAAGACCCAGAATAACTTTCTGAAATATTGCCAGTCACTGTGACAGAGGGAAAGAGAAAGTGGTGAAGCACACCCTGGCTTGTAAAGCTTCTGCTCAGATATGATACCCAGCACTTCTGCTCATCTTTTATTAGCAGCTAATGCAAATTACATAGCATAGCGACACCCGAGCTCAGCAGGATAGGAGGGCAATCTTACCATTTGCTGGCAAGAGAAAGAGAATTAGTATTTTTGAATAGCTCTAATGACTGAGGTTGAAGATGTCTTGCTTGTTACAAGTCTAGCTCAGGAGCTAGAAGTGAGTTTCAGCATGGCAGTGCAAACTGTCTTTGCCTGGATTATTTTTTTCAACATCACTTTCCCTCACTGTAATTTTATGTAGAAAGAGCTGATGTTTTCGTTGATCATTTTCCCTAGAACGATCAGGTAGGAATTCTGAAGTCTCCATGACTCATACTTCACTTTCATTTTAAGGTGGTTTTTTCTTTTGAGCTATCTAGTCATCATTAATAATTGTTGATGTGAGAGCGCCTTGAGGAGATAGGAACAACATACTAACTTTTCACCTAGAAAACAAAAGGATGTAGAGTGGAAAGCTTCTTATCTTGCATTTTCTTTCTTATTATCTCCCTCTCCCACCCACTTACCCATGATTCAGTCCTAATGTTTTTGTTCCTTTCTCCTTTTGCAGCTTGCATTTTGGATTTTCAGTTGTTCATAAGCTCCTCTAGGAGAGGGTATCTAGGGGAAAAAGTACATCATTTCAATTAATCTTGCTAGCTATTCAAAACTCTGCTCTCTGTAGGTAATGGAGAATTGGTTAAAATGGCTTCAGCAGAATGGAAATTTATAATATAATTTAAAAAACGATGGCCAGACATCAGCACTGGATGCTTTCATTCTTACAGCTTGCTTGGGGCATTGAATAAAAGTAGTTTGGTGGAAAGACTGCAGCATTTGTTTCGATTGCCATCTCTTAAGTCGGTTTTACTACAGTGAGAGAAAAATAGAGGCAAAGGCATTAGCCATTAAAGGTCATTTGGCAGTAGCATTTACTTGGCAGTGAGTTTGCATTTTTTTCTGCCACCCAAGTTATTTTATTTCTTTCTGTTGATTTACATAACCTCTTGTCAATGTTTCAACACTGTAAAGAACCTAAGATACAATAAACTGTGCTCAGTGTTCTTTTGTGTATATAATCCTCAGCATATTTTTTTTGCCCAAACTGTAGAAATGTTGTGGAGTTTGACATCAACTGTGCTTGAAATTATGTTTCAATAATGTTAAAGTAGCCAGGAGACTTGTAAATACCTTACTGTGTTTGCAATGGCAGATGTTAGATTAAGTATTGAAGTGAAATTTTTATTATACCTCCTTAACTTTTAAATATTCTTCTCCATATAATTGTTCCTTCTGCTTGAAGACTAGCTCTGAAGGGCTGGCTTTAGAGGTAGAAGGGCTTGTTCCTTGGCTCCTAAAACTTGAATGTCATGCTGCTACTGTTGCTGTCGAAGAACGTACTGCCCCCATGTCTGCTCTGAGCAAGCGTTTGAGTAATTTTTTTGCTGTATTGAAATCTAGAATCAAATACTTGTCATTTTTCCAAGTTTACTTTCCTAAATTTTGTTGATCACTAATGATTGGAAATGATAAGTGATTGGAGATTACTTCTAAACATTTTCTTAATTTTCGTCAATTAGTTAATAATAGTTTCTTTCCAGAGGAATTTAAAAAGTCATTCTTTTAGTGTGTTTTTAAATTTTTTTTTATTTTTCCTTTTTCTCTCCGAAGCCCCCCGGTACATAGTTGTGTATTTTTAGTTGTGGGTCCTTCTAGTTGTGGCATTCTTTTAGTGTTTTTAAGGTTAGGATTACAGGAACAATTATTAATCCAGTTATTTCAGGGTTAAACTCTAATCCAGGAAGGGACTTCGCTTTTTACTTTATACAATTATATATTTTTACAAGTACTTATTACATTTCTATTTTTAAAAACTCACATATTTTTAAAGATAAGAAACTTTAAAATAAATTTTTAATATTATAAACTTATTCACTAATGTTTCTGCTGTATCGTAGAATGTGCCTAAGAATCACGTGGAGGACTTGGTAAAACGGGATTGCTGGCCCTACACCCAGAGGTCCTAATTGAGAAGGTCTGGGGTGAGGCTGAGAATTTACATTTCTGTAAAATCCTAGGTAATGCTGATGCTGCTTGTTTGGGGACCACATTTTGAGAACTGCCATTATGTAAAAAGAGTTTCTTAGAAGTACACTCATATAGCTTTACAAAAATAAGCAATTATAGAAGTCAAATACTCAAAATCATTAAAAATCTTAATGATTCCTAGATTGGGAATCTATTTTTTTAACTAAATATATGAAACTCATTTTAAGGTACTGAAACTTGGTCCTAAGAATAATATACTTCTTCCACTTTCAAAATAGAAGTTTGTCGTGTTTCCATAACCAACAGGTATGTTTTCAAGTAGTTGTGTTAGCATTATGATGATGTAAGTTACCTAGAGTATGATTTTTTTAAAAATGTTAAGTAGCCCAAAGAGAAGGTGCTAATTGGGGAAAACCTGAGACTGAAAGTAGTTATATGGAATATATAGAATATCAAACCAATGCAATGTTTGTTTCTCTCTAGGGCATCTGAAATAATCACCCAAATAAGTCACTGTTCGTATGTATTCATAAGCCTAAGATTCAGAAAAAAAGCAGTGGTGGAAACCATGAATGGGACTATGAATCTTAAGGCAGCTAATCTGGTAACAGCATTTAAGTCCTAGTTCATTAGGGTTTAAGAAGGGCTGTTAAGAGTTCTCTAATCTATAGACTTACTACATGAGGGAAAAAAGTAGATCTAATCTTGACTATTTATTTTTAAAATAATTACATCTGGCTACTCAAGGGTGGTCTAAGTGACTTGGGGAAATAAATAGGCATCAGTAGATGGCAATCCAGAATTCACTGAAATACACAAAAAGTGCTTCTTGTTTTGTTTCTTACTATTCGTCTTTCATGACATGATAACTCAGGGAAGTTGCATTGCCCTAAGTCAAATAATGCCAGTCTGACTAGGTACTTTGTTCCATCTATGTGGCATTCCACCCACTCCACCAGCTTGACACATGTAAGAGTGCTGTTTTGTCATGTGACTGCTGGAATAGTCTACACCACTCAGAATTATTCTTCCTTGTACCAACTGCTAATGAAGTGAATGATCAGCTGTCAGATCGGTGGGGTTTAAGTGAAGTGATCAAGGGAATAAGTAGAAAGGTGAATGAAGCCAGGCAAAATTTCTGTAATGAATTTGGCCTCATATCCCTTTCTTTCCAAACATTCAAAAAAAGGTGTACTTTGCATAGTGTTTGAAAGAAAATTTCCCAATTGCATTAATCAAGTGATCAGGTATCTTAGAACAGCACTGTTAGGAACACGGCGTTGCCAGGCTCCCATATCTCTTCTCTCTCTGGCAAAAATCTTAATGGCAGGTTGATTCTCCTCTTGATGTGTCACAGATAATGTTTGCGTGATAGCCATTTGGGGTGTGGTGAGATTGTTCTTATGAATCATTATTATGTGTACCTGGCTTCTATGGCAGTGTTTTAAAACATTTCTCAGGAATGTGGTAGTTAGAGGCTACCTATGAAAGTACAACTTCAACCAATTCAACCAAAAATTTTTTTTTACTATTTATTAAATCTGTAAGATAAGCAGCAATTCCAGAGTGAGTAGTAAATTTACTTAACACATGTTTTTGAATCTGTATAAATTATTCTTACCTAATTATTATAACAGTGGTAACACTTTATTAATCATTAATTTTGTGTTAATGTATTTCTATCAAGATAATTTTTTTCCTTTTAAAATAGTTTGTTTCAGACTTTGCACTTTAGTAAAGGCTGATTTTTCTCCCAAATACAGTTAAGATCAACTGATTTAGATCAATTCAATCTTAGGTTTTATTCCAGTGTTTCATTTAGACATGGCTTTTTTCTAGATAGTATTAGGAAAGATATATAGTTCCTTCAAGAATTCACCCCCTACCAAAAGGGATATTTTTTATTTATAGATTATTTCTGTCCCACTTTGTTCTATAGGAGATATAAGATGGTTATAATAATGGACACAATGCAGAAAATAAAATAAACTTAAAGTAAGTTAAAATAAAGTTAAGAAAAGAGCACAAAGGGAAAATAAGCTTAGGAAAAATAAGAGGTTTGAGGTTGTTACACAAAGTGCATACCATGAAGTGCTCTATTAATTGGGCTGTAAATTCTCTCAACAAACTTGAATATGAAAATATGATTGCCAGAGAGCAGGAGTTCGCCTTTTTCTCTGCCTCCACATCATCCATAAGCATCCCGCACTCCCATATAAACATCTCTCTTTACCTAAAGAGATTCTCGGAGGAGCTGGGATGGAGCAATATCAAAAAGTGGGAAAGTTTGAAAACATCCAATTCTGGTATACCTTCTAAGGAAGTATTTCCATTAGAAGAGTCAATGATTTGGAGTATTCGCATAATTCATAAGATCAAATGGAAACAAATTTTTCAGGGAAAGTACCATTACTCCTAATATTTAAACCAAAGAGATTTCTCTTTTGGGCGCTCTGAGTGCTATTCACAGCATCCTTGTTATGGCCAGGCAAATGGATTTTGTAAGCATCAGCAGTAAAGGAGTCAGAAGAACAGTGTCTGAGCTTGAGAGAGGCTTCTGACGGTACTGAACAGGCCTCAGTAACTCAGCATCATTGATGCTGTCTGCGCTTGGTCAGAAGGCCACGTAGCAGGACTCTGCTTCTTGACCTCTTTGGAAAATGGATAAGCTGTTTTTTCACTTCAGTGCCACAGTAACACACATCAGTACTAGACCTTGTTTTAAAAATATAACTATAGTTTCATCGCAGTTCTTAAAAATCTGGTCAGAAAGCGTGTATTCCTAATATAGCTCGTGTGTAGTAAGCACTCTCAGATTTGAAGAGGTACTCGGGTGGGGTTTGAGTATCAGAATTGCCCTCGGTGTTTAAGTAATTATAGCAAGTACCATTTCTTTAATGTGAAAAAAGAAGCTTGCAAACTTTACCTGACATCGTTTAATTTAATCAGCAGAGCTTTTTCTCAGTCTTGTCTAAACCGTAAATGCCTAGAAATTGCTTGTATATATAAAGTTATAGAATTAATCTAAATTGAAGCTTTCCAATTATGATATGTATCCCTCTCCAGAAAAAAATCTCCACGTTATGGTATGAATGGCAGGAAAACCTCTTGAAAAATTTCTCATCTGTTCAGGAAAGAGATAATAGATAGGCAGTCTTACTGGATTTAAGCTTGGAACGTAAATGGAAACAGCAGTTCCTCTTCAAATGGACCAAAATAACCCTGCAAAATATACATAAAGTGTTTTATCAATACCAGTCTTTCACCAAAATAAGAACTTGAAAGTGAAAATCACAAAGCCACGTAGTTCCATGGTTGTGAAAACATGTAAGTATACCAAATTCTTAGTTACTTTCCAATATTTTGTTTTATCAATTCCATTTCAAAGTCCATTACTTGGTTATCACTCTGACTTGTCACCAGAGAGAAAAAATGACGTATAGACATCATAACATTTGGTTCCTTACTCTTTGATTTCTAATTAAGTCCTAGCTTAAGTGAGTCACTTTGTGAAGGATGCCAGGCTGTGGGTATTAGCCAGCTCCTCCCCAACCCCTACACACACACACACA
>NC_060268.1:13886660-13886973 GCF_021613505.1 Equus quagga | reverse complement strand
CACACACACATAGACATGCACACACACACTCACCAGGTCCTCCCCAACCCCTACACACACACACATGCACACACACACCCACCAGGTCCTCCCCAACCCCCACACACACACACACATGCACACACACACTCACCAGGTCCTCCCCAACCCCTACACACACACACATGCACACACACACTCACCAGCTCCTCCCCAACCCCTACACACACACACACATGCACACACACACCCACCAGGTCCTCCCCAACCCCTACACACACACACATGCACACACACACTCACCAGGTCCTCCCCAACCCCTACACACACATAG